>NW_008603796.1:66878-99866 GCF_000691845.1 Merops nubicus | reverse complement strand
ATCAGCTGAACATGAAGAACTATAAGAAATTAATCCAGTGCCTTTTTTTTCCTGCTTCCTACATGAGGGACATCATTCCAGCTGGAATTATTTAAACACAAGTCATATCCTAATGCATCCAGAATGAATCATTTACCTAATTATATATATTTGTCTCTGTTCACATCCAGTTTTGCATATTAAAAAGACACATAGCAAACGTAATCTAATTTTTCCTCTCATTTACACTTTCAAATATTAGCTCTTGATAGGCATTCGTAGAATAAAAGGATATTATAGCAACTAAGAATGTTGAGCCTAGTGCTGCTCTTTGCTATTACACAATTTAAAAGAATATACTGCTTCTCATTTGCACTTTATGTCTCATTACTTCAACTTCATTTTTCTTAAGAGAAAAAGTTGATGCAAAAAAAAACCACTGGGGCAGGAGTAACTGGAGTTAAACACAAATCCTTACCACAAAAGCAGCTCTCTGTTAAACTGCTCTGTTCTAATATTAGCTCTGTGCCTAAATTCAGATCAGAAAATTTAAAAAAATAGGGAGGTAACAGCAAATTTTCTGTCTAGAATTCCTGACCCTGAGAAGGAAAACAAAAGTTAAGAACTGGTGGTAAAAGCAGGATGAAGGGATCAGGTGAGATGAAAGGCTGGCTGAGAAATAAGCACTAAAGAGGAAATAGAAAGCCATAAATTGGAGGCTGAGGATACTGAATTTGATTCCAGAAGAAGAAGAAATAAGCAATTAAAGGAATTCAAGAGAGGAACAACATTGATTTCGCCGCAGGACTTGAGGTCTTTAATGTCTGTGACCTTCTCCTTTCAGAACTAAAGCAGGGAAAGCAAAAGAACATCCCTTTAGAAGTGCATTTTGATGCTCAGGGCCAAGCAGAAGGGCAGAGGAGAATGGAGCAGCTCCACAAAGGACTTGGGCTTAGAGGCTCCTGAGGTGTAAAGTGCCTTGGACCCCAGACCTTTGATCCAAGACCTTTGTGGCTCTCTGCTCCTTCAACCTTGTGTCACCGCCTTCAGCGGCACTGCCCCCGGCTCAGAGTCACCTTAACCCAAATCATGCCCCTTTTTTTTACTCCAAATCTGCCATCTCGGGGCTCATCCCCTTCCCAAAGCCCAGGGGCAAACCCTGGGTGTGCACCAAGTCGCTGCTGGAGATAGCAGCCACCAGCTCCCCCACCCCCTGCTCCAGCTTTCGCTGGCAATTTAGGGACCAGGCAACCCGGGAGGCGTTTTCCCCTGCCAAAGCAGGGCTGGAATTCCCTTTTCCACCTTCTGGCCCCAGAGGAGCTGCAGGGCTGGTGGGAACCCTGCCCTCCCCATCCCCGGTCCCTGGTCCCCGGTTCCCCGGTTCCCCGCTCCCTGGTCCCCGGTTCCCGGCTCCCTGTCCAGGCGCTTCATCCGTAGGGATGCTGCCGACATCTGGTGGCATCACGAGGAAGCGCAACCCTCCTTCCTTCCCCCCCAAAAAACCCCGAACTGAACTCTGGAGGGAGGAAAAACGGTCCTTTCACAAGATTTGCCCTGTCCTTGGACCACCACTTCAGCCAAAAGGGTCTGAACCTAGACCCGAACTCCAAACCACACTCTCTTTTGTCAAGGGGATGTCAAGACATGAGAAAATTCGGTGTAGAAACAACAGATCTCAAAAACTACTCTAGATTTTACCAGAAACTTGAATGAAATTTAAACATCTAGCTTATGTGCATCTTAAACACAGTAAGTTTTAGGAATTTAAAGTTTATGGAGGCTCCAGCCAGCTTCCAAAAAGAAATAGAAGACAGAGAATTTGGAAGGGATCTGAAAGAGCAGCTATTAGGCAGCTTTCTAGTCTGACTTTTCAGTCTACTTTTTTACCATTTAAATGCCATGTCTGGCCAGTTGAGGCAGACAAAGTTGCTGAGTTTTACCTGTTAAAGTAAATTAATCTATTAAGATTCCTCTGCCAGGCTCCAGGTCACATTTGGCTCACCTCTGATATCTAGAAGCCCATACCCCGACTGCTTTGGAATCAGAAAATCTTTATCCCCAAAATTCATAGCCATTGGAGGTCGCTAAGAACAAAGCCAAGAAACTCTGGAAAAAACAACTCTGTGCAAAGACCTTCCAAAAATTAACTAGTTCCAGTGAATCCTTTCTCATCCTGGTTTGTAACATGGGCCAACCTTGCAGTGGTCACTGCAAAAATGGAAAGTTTTGGCACACAACTTTCTCAGTTCTAGTTTTGCCTCCTAGTAGAAGGAACTCCTGCTGCATGGGGATTTTGGCAGTATGAGCCTTTCAACCTTAGGGCCACTAGATGAACTTTTGGAAGAGCTGTAGTTACTTAATAATTAGTCACAGCCAGATATTGCTTAGTTTTGAAAATCAGTGACATTTGGAGGGGTTTTTTAGGTGGCCTATTGACACTGCTGGCAGCTGATCCACATTGAAATACTTTGTGAGCTGCTCTGTCCTGGCTTTTGGGGGCTTCAGCTCTACCCAGCACTGGTAGAGGAGTGGCAAGAGTGTGATGTTTGGTTTGGGGCACAGCACTTCAAGGAAGATGTGAGCCAAGTAGAGAAAGTCCAAAGAAATAAGAGTGGAGTGTAGGAAATACAACCTGGGGTAACAACTAAAGGAAATCTTCTACAAGAGTCTGTGAACTGACTTAAAAAAATATAATCAGGTGCTGGCAAGAGAAAGAAAATATCCTTGGGGGCAGGAAAAGCAGGAACAGATTTCAGCTGCAAATACAGGATATTTTTCTTTGAGTACAGTACAGTTAGGGCTTCCAAGTTTAGTTATGAATCTTTGCATGGCTTGGGAATAAAATCACTGAGATGACTTTCAATTTTCACGTGTCCATTTTTCTCTACTGCTTTGGAAAAATAATATCTAGATTGAAAATACTGATAGCAGAATCACTCTAAAATGTGTTTGCCAGTGTAAACACAATCTTAACTTCTGTATACTTCAGTTTACAGCATTCCTACTGACTTCATACAGTTGTTGTGAGACATTCAACCCCCTGCTTTGCTATTCTGAAAAGTGCAAGTGTGAATAGCATTATTTTACTAATATATTGTATATGTTTATTAACAGCATCTATTATTGCAGATTTAATAATTTTTTTACATATTATAGAACTGCTACAAAATGAGGCCCTAAGTTATGACCTTGCTTTCAGAAATTTTTCAGCCTAGAGTTTATTTCATCATCTGTCATTACACAAAGCTGAGGAAAAGAAGGTAGCTGGGAGACCTTTTAATAGCTGAGGGAAGAGCCAGGGTCAGCAGAGAGTTAGCATGCAGGTGTCTCAACAGACCAGCCTCAATAGCCCATTTTTCCAAAAGAGAAAAGTAGTCAATAAAACATAAAAAAGCATTTTAAAAAAACTAAGAGCTCTTTCAAATAGAGAACATCCATATTACAGCAGCAACTGGCCACTACAGGATGCTGAAAGTGCTGCTGAGGTGACTGGAGTCACTCTGCCTTTAGCCTTCCGTGTCTCCCAGCACACCCAAGACACACATTAATGGCTTAATTAACAGCTCAGCTAGATGATTAAATGCCCTGTGTGTGAAAGACAATCTGTTAAGAGGTAGATTCTGGCATGCCTCACCCTGAAAAGATATTAAAAGCTCTTGCCAGCTGAAAAGGAAAGGGATGAGGGCACAAACATTTGGCTCTACAGTACACAAAATGAATCCAGCTAAGAGTGCCAAAATTTAACGATAGTGACAGTGAGTGCATGAAAACATGAACTTTGCTTCCAGTCTTTGCCAGAAGGGAAGGAGGAACAAAATAAAGAGCTCAGGAATCACATGTAAGCCAGGTGGCAAATACTGCACAGAGATTGAGGAGGTATCTGAGATGTCTTGTGGAAATACATGCCAGTGCTGGGGTGCAACCTGACCTTCCCACCATGCTCTCCAAGGTGTGTATTTTCACTAATAAAATCCCTGTTTGTGGTTTAATTACCCCTGCCTCAAAAACCAGTAAGAAATACACTATAGCTATGCCTTAGTGCAAGGGTCTTGATCTTTAAGGGTTGATCAGCATCATCTAGAGATGGGTAAGGCTAAGAAAACTATATTAGCTCCCCTTTTAATTCCAGAGGAACTAAATCAGTGCAAGGGTCTTGCTCTTTAAGGGTTGATCAGCATCATCTAGAGATGGGTAAGGCTAAGAAAACCCCTTTTAATTCCAGAGAAACTAAATCCTGTCCACACCAGAGAGGATTAACAACTAAGGGATGTGAAAACCAGGCTCAATCACAAAGAAAGTTGGCTAAACAGCCCAGTTTGTCTTCTGGATCTCCAAACATCCCCCATTAGACTCTTCATCTTTCAATGGCAAAACTGAAATGGGATTGCTTAAAGCAGAGGGGTAGCCCTTACTCTTGTCAACCCCACAGAAAGCAACTCAGTTGTTGTTTTACCTCTCTGGAGAACTTCAGACTTGCACACAGTGCCAAAAAAAGATGCTGGAGGGATCCCTGAACCTGATCCAAGGCTGCCAAAAGTCACAGAACCAGAAGAAAACCAACCAGGAGCAAATATTTGTCTTTGAAGCAAAGCTGCAAAGAGACAGAGCCCAAGAAGAGAACACACATGTTTAGGTCAGACACTTAGAGCTTAAGAGATTTTTCAAGTTGTCCCAAAGACCAGAGCTTGGAGTGAGATGCAAGCCAGCAGCTAGCAAAGAAAACTGCATTTCTGAGTGGGAGGCTGGGCTTCACAGCCAAAAATTGGTCTACTCTGCTCTTAAAAACAAGCATACAAGACATTTTTGGCTTCCTTTATGCAGCAAAGTTCCAGAAGTGGGATGCCTCAGTCCAATGGCTCCCTGAGGCAGAGGGAGCTCAAACCCACGTGTCACACCTCAAGAGAAGGACCCAAAATCCATGCTGGAGATAGAAGGGTCTCCTGTTCCAGCCCTAGCTAAGCCCACTTCACTAACAGATCTAACATCATGGTTGTGTGGCATTCTTTTGAGACGTGGTACAGATGATGCCTTGTTGCTCAACGAGAAGAAAGTCATTAAAAAATTCAAAGTACCAAATTCAAACACAAAGCAAATTGTATAAGCAGTGTCTCAAACGTTGGATTTTGGGGATTTGATGTGAAAAAAAAAAAACCATCCAAAAGACTTTAGCTCTAGATTGCTCTTTAAAATACAGTTTTTAATGCTTAAAAAGTCACTTTCTAACAGTTTCATTATGACTGCTATGAACCACAGGCTAAAGTTTCACTCAGAGCAGCAACAGCCAGGACTGTGTGTTGTGTTATACTCCTGGAAGTGTATTTTATGTTATCTGAATGTAACAAGAATGCCCTTCCAGGACTCATCTTCACTGATCATGATCATCAGTGAAAGCTGCTAAATTTGGCAAGTGTGAGTAATTTTGGAGGTTATATAGCTGTAAAGAGTTGATTGTCAGTCTTTGTATTTTGCTTGGGTTTAAAATCTTGAAACAATGGTCTGCTCTCTCAAGGAGCTGGTGAGTTTACAGGGGAGAAAAAAAATATCTGGTTTTACCTGAGAAGGTCATATTTTCATGATGGAAAAAAGAAATGTGGGAGAAATTTAAAGGGGGTAGGATTTTTCTATTTTCTTTCATCCTTTTCTTCAAGATCAGATATCCCCACAGTTTTCCTGATAATTTTTTGTCTGTTTTCAGAGCTCTAAATTCCATTACTAGTGTGTAAGACTGTTCTGACAGAAAATATCTGCCTGTATTTGCTACAAGAAAATATTGGGGTTTGTCTAACTTAATATTTGATACAGTTTAAACTAACAGCTTCTTATTCTGTCTACACAGTAGGCAGAAAAAAATATCTCCCATCTTGGTCAATTTTTCATCTATTTGAAGTCTAGAATCACCTTTCAACTTCTCGTAGATTAAATAAACTCTATTTGAAGTCTAGAATCACCTTTCATTTTGTCATAGATTAAATAAATCCAAATTCTTCAATATTTAGTAATAAAAATTGATTCTATTATCAGGCTTGTGGATTTGCACTGAACTTCTTCAGCTGTGATGCCTCCCTAGGACTGCACTAGGAACTGTGTGCCAAGCAGAGCAAACACACTACTTCAGAGCTCACAGATAATTCCCATCACTTTCTCTCTCTCCACTAGTTCTCTGTGCCACGATCCCACAGAATCACTTATCTCCTAGTCTTCTTTACCCTGCTTCTCATCCTTACCCAGCCTGTTGTTTCTAAATGTGGGGTTTTACCATTTTTAACATCATCCTCCCTCTCATATGCTGCATTTGATGCCACCAAGCTTCACTCTCTTCATATTTTTCCCCCCCCCCCAAGCCTTCTTCAAACCATTAAAATAATTTTGAATAATTTACTCTTTCCAGCTCAATACTCCCTGCAAGCACCACAGCACCATTTCCACCAGTATAGTGCCAGATCCAGGAGACAAGGTGAGTACAGACACTACCTGCTAGGCAGCAGCTAGAGAGTTAAAATATCTTTATACTTTCCCATAGATATTAAGAAATCAAGGGCCTTCCACTTTGGCCATTCAAGGTCACAAACGTGATTCAGCAACCCACAAGCTCAAACTATTTCCCTGCTTACAATTTGATATTTGTTCAGCTTATCAGATTTCAGTTATTCTTGTAAGGACTTGCAGTATCAGTTCTTCTGCTGGATGGATTGTTTCCTTTTGTTACTGATCAACCCAAACAGTAGACTAATATTTTTCACTATTAGTCAAGACAATCTCCTCAGCTGACCTCCAGCAGGAAACAAAACCAGGAGTCTGTTTCTATAATAACATCTCCAAGAGAATTATTCCCTGCATCACACTCAAGCCTCTCATTGACTTAGCACCACTTAGCTTGGTCCCTGGTGTAATATTTAAACCAGATGATTGGGCAACAGGCCCTTTAGAACTGCAAGTCAGCTCTAATAAACTTAGGCTGGTGGTACAAAGCAGATTGAGGTTGATTGCTTGTCATGCATGCTGCTGGCACAGTTTTGTTGGGGGAAATCAGCAGTCTGGCTGATTGGTCAAGGTCACTGTTGTGATGATGCTCTCCTCCTCTGTGCCCCTGCTGAGATAATGAATCACATTAAGCATCCTGATGACACTTTCGATTATAATCCTTCTCCAGAAAGGTCATCAGATATTGGCTGGTAGGTGGCAAGCAGCTTTGGGAAGGAAGAAGATTTCAGAGGTACAAGCTGCCCCTTTCATAATGCAGTGACCTAGCAACAACAACAGACAGATTTGAGGCCAGAAGGCTTGATTATGTCAATTCTGTGCTAGCAGGACGTTTCCAGTGCCTGCAGGAGGTTCAGAAGCATGTGTGCACACTGGAGTAAACACCACAACCTTCATGTGAACCAGCATTTTGCTGAGGCAACAACTTCACCTCAGGCAGTGGAGTTGCTCCATAGTTACCAGTGAGCCTCTATCTGAACTGGGATAGAGCTTGGGAAGGAAAATGTTATAGTAGAAAGCCTCTTTTGGCCTCCTTAGAATTCACCCATGGGCAACACAGGCTGCTGGAGCAGCTTGTCAACTCAGACACACCTTGGGGTGGGAGAAAAGCTGGGGGTGTCTGCCAGGCAAGTATTTTTTAGGAAGGAATAGTGAAGCCAGGGCTGTTTTCCTGAGTTTGGTGCTTCAGATGTGCATAATGTTTTGGAAAACCTAAATTAAAATGTTTGAGGACCATTCACAATCCTAGTGATACACGGTGCTCAATTTGCTGAGGCAGGAACAAGCAGTGGGTGCATTTAGCTACATTTTAAAATCTCTTAAACTGCAATTATAGCATTGCCCAAGTTCTTCCTGGGGGAGCAGTTCATAACAGAGGATGTGCACTGTCCATCTTGTGCTCAGGAGTGATTTTCACTGCCCTGACAGCTGGAAATCCATTTGAAGTTGCTGCACTGGGTGGTTTTCATTTAAAGCTGCACTCAAATCCTGTCACGAGTGCTCCAGGGTTGTAAAGCGAGAGGACTGAAGCAACATCTTCAACATCTCATCACTAGATGGCGGCGACCTTCACAAATTGCCAATCGATGAGAGCTTTACTCTGAAAAGTGCTTGCCAAACCCTTGCTTTCCCTTTAAAACCTTTTTTTTTTTCCCTTCTATTTTATACAGTTTTCTGCAGAATGCCTTTGTCAATAACCAAGTAGGTCTATTTTTCAGGACAGGTATTTTGGAAAATAAAGGTGTGTTTAGCTAAAACTGCATTCTGCCTTTGAAAGAAAGCCTGTCTGGCTGAGCAGAGAACAAGCATCCTGTTCTGATTTCTTTAGGAGACATCTGTTTTCATATTCAAATTTGTATGGATAGAGTTATTGTAGACTTAATACAGATCCTTTCTGCGTTCCACCTTCGTTATTTTCACAGGACTATCCCACGAGGGAAAATTCTGTGAAGTCAGCCCTTTGTTTTCAAGTTTCCCCTAATTTTTCTAGAGGTTTGCAAAGCCATCTCACTCCATTTTTTAGAAAAACAGAAACACAAAACACAAAGAGAGGGAGAAACTCCTCAGGGGGTCCGTTGGCCCTGTCTAGCAGACCTACCAAGTGCCACATTTTATTCACGCCCTTGGATTAGCCCAAAATTTGGTGCCTCTTAGCACCCATGGTCTAAGGAGCCTCGTTGGAAAATGCATGTTTCCCAGTCAGACTTGGACCACAATTCCATCCCCATCATCTAACCTAACTTAGAGAAGGCACATCCTCTTCTTGGGGAAGCTGTCACAAGCCTCAAGAGCAAGGTAAGAGTTGCTGGGCATTTTGTTTCTCCTTGCCATGCTAAAGACAGGGCACTCTGACATAGAATAATTCAGAACAGATCTCACAGTACTGAGCACGAGGAAAGGATTGGAAATATTCAGTAACATCTAAATGTAAGACTAACAAATGGAGAGAAATCATTGTATTCATTAAACCCTCTGCTGCATGAGAATTTTTCAGCATCTTGTGCAAGCTACAAGTAATAAGACTAAAGTTTACTCTTTTCAAAATATTTCCACTATGTATTTAGTCTTGTAATGTCAAAACTACCCCATGTTTAATTAATGATAGCAAAAATCATGCTTAATTCAAAGGCACTGTTAAGTTCATCTTTTTGACTGCCAGTAAAACCAGCTTGCTGGCAGATTATGTAGCCTAGGATAGATTTCTTGTTGTGGTCCTTGTGACAAAATCCTCCTAATATTTCATTTTCTGGAAGTTTGCACAGCCAATGCAGGGTTTACACTCCTTCACATCTCAAATCATGAAGCCTTCCTCTCTCTCCTCTTCACTGTAAGCATCTAAGGGACTGCTTAGCCTGGGAGCACGAGCACTTTGTGCTAGAATGGGTCCCCCTCTGAGGATGCCCTTTTCTTCCCATTGACTACAGAGACTGCCTGGGATGATTCACCAGATGGGCACCTCTGAGGAACCTCAAGTTAGAAGAGTTTGCTCAACCCCTTGCTGATTGAGCATGTTTATTGGTACAGACTGCAAGAAAAGTGCATTATTTATGTATTTTATTGTACTGTATGGCAAAATCTAATGAATTTCAAGGGAAAATACCTGCTTACACTGAGCAGGGTAGAAGATGGGAATCCTATCTGCAAGCCTCCTATATGGTGTTAGATTGTTCTTCCCAGGATTCCAGCAATACATAAGATGTATTCATTAGGAAGGGCTCAAAGTTGATAGGTTTGAGTCTGAGAAGTATTCCAGTTGTTCAGGTTACCATTAAATCAAGATTAAACCCTGTCAGTTTTAGCTCCTTGGAAGTCCAAGATTTTGGTTCCCATACTTAGAAGCCAACCCCAATTATAAAGAGTTATCTTGCATCAAAAGAACCAAATTGCTACAAGTTGTGATAATCAGAAATTGTGAGGCAATTACTCTTGCAGGTAGCACTCCAGACTGAAGAACCTGTTCAAACACACCTTTTTCTAACTGGAAAAAAAAATCCAGTGATTATTTTCATAGGAGAAGAAAGATTTCCATTCTCACAACCTAATGTTGCACCAATATTGTGCTTTGTTTCAATTAAAATTGCAACGTCTGTATTTTATACTCTTCAGAAGGAATAGTTGGAGTCAAGTCCAGAGTCTATTTACCTAGAACACTACTTTGGAGAAGTCCAGGTGGTGAAAGGAGAAGACATCACCTAACCCACTGCAGAAGACACGTTTTTGCCATGTGGCTGTTTGATCACCCAGTAAAGTACAGATAGATCTGAGTCCCCAGTCCCCAAATTCACCAACTGTTTAAAAGTATGAGGTACTGAGGATTGTCTTGGAAGACAAAACTTGGCCCACAAATGGATTTCAGTGGCTCACTTTCCCTTTGGTACCTAAACACTGTGAGATCTGGAGAAATCCTACCTGCTTTGGAGGGTCACCATCCTTAGGCAAGTAGAGTTCTGCTCTCAAACACAGCCAGAAATCAGCATAGCCATGCTGAACAAGCTTTTCAACACAGCTCACACCTAAGCCTAACCTGAGCAGATGGAAAATTAACAGAATATTAACGTTATACTATCAGGCATCAAACACAAGGAGGAGTCACAGCATTTAGTGACAAAGTTTTACATATATAAGGCACATCCTCCCACATGTCAGCTGAGAAGGTGGCTGCAAAACACCACTTCTCCCTCAAAAAACAAACAAAACCCCCACAAAACCTAAAAAAAGCTAAACAGGACAAAGGGAAATTAGTTACTACTTAATCCTCCAGAAAATAGGAAGTTTTGGGTTGCAGAGTCTCTTCATCCCGTGGCTATTTAAACCCTTATTTCAGAAGTGTCAGTTCTTGTTACAGCTCAGGAGGAGTTCAAGGATGAGATGCCAAGGCACAGAAAATCAGATATTTGCTTTCAAGATTTCAAACAATAAATTACTGTTGAATGAACACTAAAAAAAAATGGATTGGACATTTAAATCCCTTGGTAGCCATCGGATCCTATATTTTGTCATTTGACTAGCTATTGTATCTGACACATATTGGCAAAACTTGCCACAACAGTGCCTTGGACTCAGCCACCTCTGTTTATTGTGCCATTATTCTGCATATTATTGAGAATGAGTCAGTTAAAGATGCAGCAGCAGCCAGAGCAGAGAGCTCTGAGAAGTGTACAGAGAAAAATGAGCAGCATGAGCAACACTGTCCCACACTGAAGTTTCTTCTGACAAACATGGGTGTTTTCCTCCTGGCAGTAAAAACTCTACATAAAGAAACAAAACCACTGCTGCTTCATTTAGCAATAGGCAGTGTGATGAATTTTTCCACTTTTTGATGTAGGAACATTCACAGTGGTCCTTTACTGCCAGCTCAAGTCTCAATTTTTGCTCCTCTATGTGCCAGTAAGACCCTTGTCAATTAAAAGACACTTATGCAAAATTCACATCCATGAGTAAATTTAGGTATTCAAATGCTCTACACCATAAGATATTTAGGCAACACAATAATCTTTAAATCATTTGCTACAGAGCATCTCTTCAAAGTACAAAATTATTATTATAGCCAAGAGGCAGTCTCCAGAACCAAGTATTCTTTCTGAGAAGTATCCAAAATACCCAGGACAGCTTGTATGTCTTATAGCCCTCAAATATTTCTAGTTATATATATTTTATAACATGACAGAATCCTCAGATAACTCCTATGATCAAAGTTGGAGTGCTACTCATCCCCTGAAGTAAAAACTGACTATTAGGACAAATGTTAAACATGGTCTGAAGGCAAGTGGAGCAAATTAAAACTGAAAAACTTATTCAGGAAGCCCTGTGGCATTTCTGTCATCTCCAGCTCGAGTGGAAAGAAAGAGGACAATTTTTTAAGCCTCAATGTAGGTAAAATCATTCTTCTCCTGTATATCCCTGCCACTGTTTACTTCTTTTATAGTTACATCAAAAACAGCCACTTCTCTCCACATTAATTTTTTAAGCACCCAATAGATGCTATTTTCATCTCCTTTCATTAAATAAAAAAGGCTCCCCAGTTTCTCAGCCAACTTCATAGCCTCCTGCAGTGCCAATTCCACCTTGGAGTCACCAGTTTCCTCAATGTTCTTAAACAACTCTATTCAACTATGGTCTAAGGACAGCCTGTAGCTTCTCTGTCTTGTTATCTTCTTGGTCTTTCTAGTCTACAAGTTCTCTGTATCAACACTGATACTTTCCACCTCTCACTTCCTGACCCTGAGGAAGGATGTGGATATATACCCAATTATCCATGCCAGTTGCTGCATTTTGTAATTAATAAAAGGATGCCTTGACCACAGTGGTAAAACTGATGAATCAAATAGCTGGATCAAGTGCACAGTCCAAAAAGATCAGATTCCAATAACTTAAATACACTGAAAACTCCTAAGTTACAGTATTAATATATTTATCAGTTCTATATCATAGAAAATTTACACTGGCTCTCAGGAATATGGGTTTTCAGATGAACATCAGTACTTTCAAGACTAGAAGCCTAGGAAGAAACTGCTGAAAACTTTCTACCTAAACTAAGCTGAAAGGAAAGCAAAACACTGAAAAGGGTTGATGCAACAAACCTGAATTCCACATTTTTGTAGAAAACTGAAATATTGACCTCTGGATAATTCAAAATCTAGTGGAAGTAGTTGTGGGGGTTTATTCTACCACTGGTAACTGCATCATATATAACACACTACAGCCTTTCATGACTTAGGACTCTGGTCTAAGGAAAGAAAGTTTTCTTATGGAAAATATCCTCCTCTTCCTCTTGCCTTCATTGCTGCCCATCAATCACTTGGACACCAAGGTTGTATGATGAAATTAAAAATAGATAATCTGTTCTTACCCTCTCAAATCCCAGCCCAGATGCTTTAAATCCCTCTGCTTGTTTTCTCAGAGTGGACCCTGACATCCCACACCTTGTACCTGACAAAATGTCTTACTCCAAAACAAGTTCTAGAATTTCAGGTAGTTCAAGAGGTGAGATGTAGGTCAAGGGTTGAAATATAGCTCATTACATAAATGGGAAAATCCTATTACCTTAACAGAAAATGTACTGAAAAAAGCTGCTTTGGACAGTAATATAGACTGAGACTAACTCGTTTCTTTGGTAAAATAAAAGAAAAAATAAAGGTAAAAAAAGAGTGGAATAGGAAGAATCCATGGGTAAATCCATGGTTTGAAAAAAAATCTCCATCACTTCCAACTTTGATTTGTCTGAAAACTCTTAAAATCTTTCTTTTTCATATATGCATAACAAAAGCTTCCAGAAAGCAGCAAAAGTGAAATTATATTCCCCTCTCCAGTCACTCATTTAACCTGCAACCTTAACAACAGCAAAGAACTTAAAAGGCTTTATAATTAATGCCTTTTTTCCTTCTTAAATTTGGGCTTTTTCAAGTTGCATCACCTATGCCTGCTGCTTTTGCCAGGTAGTCACCTTGGTTTTAAAACATTGTGCAATAATTCATCACATGCCTGACACAGGGCATCAAGTTCCTTCAGAGGTTGCAGGAACATGGAAGATGAGGCAGAAACACATTTTTAGCCTCTCTATTATTTTTTTTGTATTTTCTGTGACTGTATCACTCTCACCCATCTCATGCCCACGAAGGGGAGCAGGTTATTCCCATTTTAGAAGGTCCCCCCAGAGCCTCCTCTTCTCCAGGCTGAGCAACCCCATGACATCAGATGCTGGGGAAGAAGAGAGAGGTGAACCCAAGTCTCCCAATCCTAGGTCCAACCAGAGGATCTCCCTTCTGTGGGTGCTACAGGCCTGATTTTGAATCCACTCCAGTGGGAAGCAGGACAACTGCTCTTGCATGAAATTCCTGGGAAGGGTAAAGGAGATATTATCCCTTTTCTCTCAACGAATCACTGACCCAAACAAGAACAAACCTAAACTCAGCTGATGCTGAGAATGACCCAAGATTTTCCAAAATATAACAACTTTTTTTTTTCTGGTCCTGTTTAGGTGGAAAAGGAAAAAAGCAACAGAAAAAAAAATTATACTGTTTTATATTAAGACACTTAAATAGGTTAGTATCCCTCCCAACAGTTTTAAATGATCCACAAGGGATCTCAGCTGGCCAAACACTAGAGGAATAAAAAGCTTGATATACTCACTCATGTTGAGAGACACAGCAGAGACAGGATCAAATCAACCAAGGAACCAGGCAACCAGTCCAATTCCAACTGTGCAGCCACAAACATGGAATGATGCCATTAGTGTAGATATATTCCTTCCTCTGCTCCTAACTCCACTGATGCCCCATTGCCACTGGAGGCTCTACCTACAAAGGCCAGTTAGAAGACCCAACCAACACCAAAACTTTCCCCCAAATCACTGGGGGCAAAACCACTTTTCATGCTGTTAACTTGAAGGCAAGACACCTGATGTTAATGTTGAAAGCAAGGGCAACTGGTGGTGATCTCCTAATTGGTACCCACCCAAGGCTGGCCAGGCCCTGGGTGAAAACCACTCGGGAAGGTCTCTTCTGCCTGGTTGGGGGATCATCCCTATGGCAACCCTGATTCAGGGCTAGGGGTTTCAACCCCAGCACTTCACCCAGAAAGGTGGTCAATGTCCCATCCTTGGAACCATTCCAGGTGAGGTTGGATGGGGCTCTGAGCAACCTGATCTAGTTGATGTCCCTGCTCCCTGCAGGGGGGTTGGACTAGAAGACATTTAAAGGTCCCTTCCAACCCAAAACATTCAGCCTGGTTGATCCTTCTCACTGCACCACTAACTTTGAAAATCATAGAATCATAGAAACCTTTAGGTTGGAAGGGACCTTCAAGATTATCAAGTCCAACCCTTGAGCCATTAGGGCTCTAAAGTCCTCTGCTAAAATGAGGGAGGCAATCCAGTCTACCTTACAGTGGCATTACTTTAACTCCACACCCCACTATGAATTAAAATAAACACTTCTATGGATGATACTGGAATAATACCATCCATGGAATCACAATAATTACTACTCAGATTGTTAATTCCAATGTTTTCCAACATGTCTTGGGTTGAAAAAAACCTTAGATCATTTAAAATCCTGGCTGTGGATCCTGAGGTTTGCCCAGGATCCACATTTGCCCAGAATTATTATTATTATTTAGCAGTTTATAGCTATTATTATTAATTAGCCTGTGCAGGTAAGCACAGGTGAACTTTGTTTTTAGAGATGCTCATTATCTTCATGATACCTTTAATTAGCCTGTGCAGGTAAGCACAGGCCAACTTTGTTTTTAGAGATAATCGTTATCTTTATAATACCTGAAATAAGAAATAAGAAATTAAGCTTAATTTAAGCACAATGGTTGCTCCTTCAGCTTTCCAAGGTCCTTTTTAACATAAAATATTGATATAAGAAATTAAGCTTAATTTAAGCACATCAATGGTTGCTCCTTCAGCTTTCCAAGATCCTTCTTAACATAAAATATTGAGAAATTCAGGGTGTACAAGTTCCTGCAAACATCTCACTGAGAGTGTTTCATGCTAGATGTCAACTCCCTGCAGCACTAGAAAGTTATGATATTATTTAGATTTTTGTGAGTGGCACAAAATGTCACCATTTGGGGCATTTTTGTGCCTGCAACTACACGCTGAGTCTAAGAGCTCTGGGTTCCCATCGTTGGGCTCTGTTTGATCAGAGCTGCCACAGGGACTATGGATAAATAAATGGATTAAAAAAAAAAAGCTATATAACACTTCTGACACTTCAGCTTTGTCAATCTTTGTCTTTCTGCTGCGTGGCAGGACAATTCTTTTCTGGGTGTCTCTCTATCAGTCCTGGTACATTTCTGGTGTCTCTTGCTGGTTATATCTCATTTTGTTCCTCTGGCATATCTGATGTTATCTTCACCTGCTTATGCTGTTTTATTCTTTTATACTCTCTTTTCAAATGAGACTCAGTCAGCCTGAACCCTGTGTTCCCTTCTGTATCTCAGGAATAAGACTTTTCATTGTCTGAGTTTTTCAATGAATCTTCATCTTCTTTGTCACTCTCCCTTTGCTCATCATGACCATTATTTTTCTTTATTCTTTTGTGTCTGGCCATTAAGTTTTAGCTGTGTTTTTCCAGAAATCCTGACTTTGCCACCATACTCAAACTGCTTCACTTTTACTTCAGCTTCCTCTAGGGAACAACTTTTTGTGTGTGTGTGTGTGTGCTTGGTTGGTTTATATTGGTATTCTCCATTTCTTTTTGGAGCTAATTTTTTCCTTCTCTAAGTATATTTAGCTTTCCAGGTTTAGTTTTCCTGCAAAAACCAAGGCTATTCTGGCTTGACTGGTAAGAAGCAATTTTTCCCCCTCTATCCTCTGTCTCTATGCACACTACTGGGACAAACTCTGCTTCAGAACCTCTTTTTCCAGCCATACCTCCTTACCTATTTCCAAAATGCCACCCAGGGAACTCAGACATCCAGATGTTTCTCCAGATTTCTACCAGATACAGCACTGGGTGGTCCACTGCTGGATTCATTCATCTGCTCATCCTTTCCTTGGAGCAGATACATAGGCTGGATTTTGAACTCCTCATGTCAAAGCAGAGCTAACACCTTCTGAATCTGCTTGTCCAGCTCTCTGATTGCTTAGAAACTGCCTTGTCCTCAAGAAGAGCAAAAGTTGGGAGTATGAAGATAATGCTACTGCTATTAGGGCTTATTCCCATCAATAAAGTCCCTTCTTGTTTCCTAATTGTTCTTCTATCCTATCAGATTATCATTACTACCTGCTCCAGCACAGGAGCACATGCTTGAGCCCCAAATTCTTTCTAAGACACCCTGGTGAAGCTAAGTTCATTAAATGCTGCTAATTGCATGATGCCCATGTCAAAGACGTCTATTATATGACAGCTGTTTTTGCATTCAAGAAGTCCTGTATGGTTTTATCTCTGAAAGCAACATATTTCAATGCAAAAAAAAACCCTAAATTACAAAAAATAACCTTCACCTACATATAGAGACAAGAAATTTTGTTTAGTGACAGTTTTCTGGTTTTCTGACACTTATGGATGTGCCAGTCACACTTTCACACAAAGCCAGGGAAAGTTCTTTTTACAGAAACTCCAGAAAACTAATGGCAAAAATAAAACCTTATAGCTCGTGTTTTTGAAGGGTAACCTTGGAAGGAATGTGCTTTCAGAGAGGAAAGGAATGTATGAGTTATTTGGAATCAGTTGTAATTGTTAAGGTCCCAAAATTTCAGTTGGTAGTTCCATCTTTTCAAGATTTTCCAGCTGGTTGTTTGTGCTATTATCATTCTTTTTCAGATTATTTTAATACATGTTAAAAAAAAAAGACAAAAAAAAACCCACAACACAACCAAATAAAACCAACAACTCTCCCTCAAAAATCTAGTATGAGTCAGGAAATATAATTTCAATGAAAATATTAAAAAAATCCCTGAGATTGGCTGAATAAGGATTTTTTTGACCCACTGTTACAGTATCCTTCACATCTATCTCCCTTTCCAGGAAAATCAGCAAAGAATTGCTTGTTAAAAGCCTCAAATGATATTTTTTTCCTATAGTTTTTTTATTTGATCAGTGAGATAAGAGAAGAATTCCCAATCTCTAATGGAGTTTGGAATGACAGTATCAAACCTAAGCCTCAACAGTTGTTAGGTGACTTACTTGTACCTGACCAGTTTGCTATAAAGAAACATCAATTTTAATCCAGACATACTTTAGATGTAGTAGAGCAGATGGTTTTACCCAAACTGAAAGCTTCTTTAGAACAGTATCATTAAATAAGGTATTTTTTTCCATTTTGAGTAAAAGCCAAAATTCATACCAAGTACTCTTGTACAACAGTGAGGAATTACTGCCTGCCACAAAATCCTCAAAGGAAACAGAAGTCTGCCTGAGCAGGATTTGTGTGTGTCACAGAGCCTACTTAAATTAATCCAACTCAGTGTGGTTTTAATATAGAAATAAAGAAAATGAACAGCAGGAAGAAGCAGGGATGTGAAGTTCCACGGTGACCTAGAAGTAGAAATCAGAGCAGAGATGAGCATCCTGGGATCTTTCTCACAACGTGGTCTGTTGGGAAAAGAAGACAGCAGCATCACTAAATTTTAAGCACCTAAATACTTAGAAGAATAGCATCATAAATGAGTCTTTGATTACAGAGTGACTTTACAAATCTTTGTGAATGTTACATGTGGCTCAAGATATTTTTTTTCAGGATAACACTGAGGCACTTTTCTGCTAAGTGGTAAAATAATCATACTGCATAATAATATTTAATGACCTGTTTCAGAGCATTCATAGAACACAATACTAATTAAACTTCACTACATGCTGATTCCTTAATGCTAGACCTGTAACATTTTACAGTGATGGGAAAGATTTAACACTCCTGCCATTCAGACATTCAGTTCTCCATGCTCCCTGTGGGTCTTCATGAATATCCAAAGATCATTCTGCAAACAAAGTTAATCATCAATGAAAAACTTTACCCCAAATTAAGTGCATGATGTTTTGCACTTGAATTTCGTGTTGGTAGAGTATTTATGCCCAGTTGCCCAGATTTGTTGATGCCTACCAACCCCTGTAGTGTTTAAAAGACCCTCTGTAGACAGAGATTTTTGAAGACTAAGTTTTGAACGTCAAATAGCTTGCCCCAAGGTTTTGTGTCTATTTGGTCCCACTTTATATGAGATGAAGGAAAGCACTCAGCACAAAACATGCCAAAGAGAGCTCGAGTGCTTAAAGCTGGAGTTTTCTCCAATGGAACAATGGTTTTCTGGTCCAAAGTAGAACCATAGAATCACCACGGTTGGAAAGGACCTCCAGGATCATCAAGTCAAACCTTCCTCCCAACATTTCCCTAACCACTAGACCACAGCCTCAAGGTCTGTGCCTCAAGATACATAGGTGTGGAGAAGACCAAAAACCAGCCCAGTTTGGCATCCAGCTTGTGAGGGCACCAGGTGATGGGCCAGGGAAAGAAGCCCCCAGTTAATTTGGGAAAAGCCAGTGGGAGGAACCTGGTGTTGAGGTGTACCTGAGCAGTGGTCCCTGAGAGAGGCAGGGTCTCCATGGGATGGATGGATGGATGCCCCTACTTTGCCTGCCATGCTCCAAACAATGGATACAAGACATCTACCTCTAAAAATCCAGGTAGCTGCATGAAGGATGATTCCTTGTTCTTGACATAATCAATTTGGAGAGTATTACACTGCATGGAGTTGCTATGCCCTAATTTAGGCAACCATAAAAGGAGCACTCTGCAGGTAATACTCTCAGCTCTTTCTACAGTCAATGGAGAGAAGGTGGCACCTCAAGAAAATGATTCCTTTTATCCCAAAACCAAGAGACTGGTACCTATTTCCCCACAAGAACTGTAAGAAGTTCTGGGTGATTAGCTCAGTGGTAGAGCTTTAAAATAGAGTGAGATAAACCCCACCTGTAATTATGTACAATAACAATCCTGCCCATAATTACCAATAATCTGTCATTACAAAGCATAACTATTTCCCACATTTTTTTTGTAGAAGGAAAATGTACTTTATTTATTTATTCTAATGCCCAAATGTCTGCTAGACAGCATTTAAATCAGCAGGTCTTCCCCAAAACAAGTATTTAATTCAGCACTGTGATGTTCACACATCTCTGTAATGTGTTTTCCCTTTCAAGTAAACCTCAAATAGAGTACAGTGCACTTGAACTAATTTCCCTGCCTAAATAACAGGTAGCAAAAGGAAATCCATCCTGCCTGCCTTTCTACATGCAGAAAATGAGAGAAGATGATCATGCAGCCAGAAGAGTCCTCCCAGAAAGGGACAGTGGCATCAAAGGCCTCAGTGTGCTTCCATATTAATGCTGCACTATCAAAACACGTTTCAAACACAAGCTAAACCAGACCATTATTCTGTGATATGGATAAAAAATCAGTCAGGTATGTACCTTTTTTCTGGCACTCCACCAAAGGGGAGAGTTTGATTCTAAAGGTGAAATTTCTGCCAATGCCTCCAGGAGGAATCTTTTTCTCTCTGCCATAAATCAGTAGCAAACTACACCCTGGTGTACTGGAAAGCTAAAGCATTTTTTCCTCACAGGCAGGCAGATCAGAAAAGCCACTAGGGCATCTATTGAAGGTTTCAATGGCTTGGCATGAGCTTCCACACACTTTTTTACTGCCATAAACCAAAGCAACATGAGAAATGTAAAGCTTAGTAGTTCAACTGCATTCTGTGGGACTGTCTTCCCAGTTAACACTAAATCACTTCCTTTGAAAATAAGATCAAATCATACAATTATTTCATGTACTTTAATTATTCTGAATAAAGAACTGAGGCCTCTGAAGTTTGTTTTGGGTTCAGAAAGGGAATAGAGCTGTAAAGATTTAATTACTGAAAATATTCTTGACCACAAAGCATAATCAGCTAAAAAGTGAAGGGAAACTACTATAGGCACTATATTTTCTGATCAGTGAGGTTGTCTAGGGGAGAGAGACTGAAAGAACACTTATTTTTGGACCTCTGGAAGGACTGTGAACCAGGTACAGAAGTATCTTCATCATAAAGTTGTCCTACTAATAAAACACTCAAAATCATGGAATGATATTACAGTGTAGGGTCACAGCATGATTTATTTTTAATTGTAAATAATATACAGCCTCTTGGCACCCTGGAATGAAATTTACTGACACAATGATTCATTTTTTCATAATGCTGCTAAAATCATTTGCACGGCCATAAGGAACAACCCAGGATCCCAAATTCCTGATAAGGCTTCATCAGGAATAACCAGTGATGGTAGACAAGCAGAACACTCCAAACCAACACCTCTCTGAGTCACAACAGTCTGCCAGGTCTCACAGAGCATCACTATCACTTATTGCAAATTATTCAGGCTGTTTTGGCAGGTCCAGGTAACAGAGGCACAGCAGAGTGAGTTTGACTGAGTTACCCCAACTCAGACCAAAGCTGTGATGCTCTTCTCTGCCCAATATCCATGATAAAACAAAACATTGTTAGTTCTGAAATATGAGCTCTATTTTAGTAGATTTTTTCTCTCCAGTAAATGCTGTTGCTTTCATAAACACACCACTATAGGCTGGCAATAATATAAAAATGCCTACTAGTTCTGAAATATGAGCTCTATTTTAGCAGATTTTTTCTCTCCAGTAAGTGGTGTTGCCTTCATAAACACACCACTATAGGCTGGAAATAATATGAAAATGCCTATACATGATTACAATGAAACTTATTCTATCACTGCTTACTTTAAAAATAGTATTCAAATATGGATTTTGTGTGAATTCTGTTGTAACTGGGTAAGTCAAATGTGAATAATTAAAGTTCCTTTGGACCTGCAGCCTTCTCAAGACACAGTGAACCAGGCAGTCATCAATATGCCTGTGGAAGAATATGAAAACCTTCTCTAGTTAGGAATATTGCACTCCTGTTATTTTCATTTTATTAATTTTAATATGGAAATCAGATCTTCATTACAGCGCAGGCAAGAAACGCATAATAACATCCAATTTCAAAGCACACCAATAAAATTATGCCTTACCAGCTCTCATTTCCCCACAGCACTCTGCAAATAATATAAACAGAAGTTGTGTTGCAGGGTCGGTGTGGCAGAACCAATTTTGCTCAGGCAGAGAGCCAAGAAAACACAAGTTCTAATCCCTCCCCTCGGGCTCTCCATTCAGCAGGGCACTTCTGGCCCTGTGGAAGTTGAAGGAAAAAAAAGCAGTGTGGTGGAAGTCATTGAGTCTACTTCACTCCTTCCCCATTCATGCCTTTCCCAGGTGCTCAGCTGAGGTGTTAAGCTCCTTTCTGTCATTTTTTTTTCCCCTTTAAAAGGAGCAGTACTTCACTGTGTCAGGGTGGTGCTGGGAGAGTCCTCATCTAGTGTTTCTGAGGCACCAGCACAGCCCCAGCACCACAGAACAACACTATTGGGATGTTTGAGAGGTTTATTGTTTTAAACAGAAATTCCATCTTGCTAGCATGATGCTTCCTGATCCTGAGCAATGCTGAGCACCTCTGCCTCTCTTCCACACTAGCAATACTGGGGTTACTATGAGGAAACTGCAACTGAATTTCCCTCCCTCCCAGGGGAACTCACCCAAACTCTGCTACAGTCCCATTGCTGTCCTCATCCAGAGCTTTTATTTGAGGGGTTGCCTGTCTATGCAGACACAGCATTTTAAAGTTGGACCAAGCCTGCCTTCCCTACAGCCTTTCATCTGCTGACTGTCTATAGCTTCAGGACCCTCCCTCCTGCTTTGTGCTAGCTCTTGTCCTGCTTCCAGGAATTTCCCCCTTCCTGCTCTTGACAGCAGTCACCTCAGGGCTCTTTAAACCTGTTCACCTACCTGCTGCTAGGACCATCCTTCAAAATCATCATCCTGAGTGCTGTGATCCACTCCTCCAGCTCTCTGGCTTCCATCACTTCAGTCAGTTGAGGGTTAGCACCATATGGAGTACATCAGGGTTTTCTGATGCTCTCATCCACTCCAACTTAATTTTCTTTCCCTTACGTGCAGTTCATTTGTTTTATGGGGTAAGATCTGTCTTCTTGGTTGCTCATCACTACAGCAACATCCACAAGGGATCTCCAAAGTGCAATGAGCCTTTCTAAAGGCCTGTGAAAAGTCAACCACAATTTTTTGGGTCCAAAGCACATGCTCACCCCCTCTATTTTTTCCCCAGGTGGGCATCCTCCATCAGATGGTCCCAGGAAGTCAGTGGCTACCCATGTTGTGCTTTGAGGACATGCTACTGTCCCATCATCTCATGGTTCACTATTTTCTGGGCACTGAGGAGCATCAGCAGGCTACTCCTCAGTGCCACTGGGATGTTGTTATGTGCCCGTGGTTGCCATGTATATTTGATTTTGAGAAAACACAAAGCCTTTCCAAAGCCTTCAGATCCATAAAGACATGTAGAAGCCTTTAATGTTTGAGAAGCAAGGCTGAGACTGATTCAAACACATCCTAATGATGGCAACAGAAGAGTCTTGCCTGATTTTTTTTCCAATAGTTGCTTTGTTCTGGATGCTTTCAGAGTTCAAAGCATTGCAAACCTGCTTTCAAAATACTGCTCTTTGTCATAGGATTGTAATTTATGTTAGCTGCATGTTTCAGTGGCAAAAGGTCTTGGAGGATGATTCCAGTGGGGTCCTGTATTTGGACAGAGGCTTGAGTAGCTGTTTGCACTTGGAGGAGCACAGGAACTTTTAAAGCTCTTCCCCTCTACCTCACACTAGTGAGACATCTCTGTTGTGCTGCATCCACTGTTGGGTTCCCTGGTGCAATGGGACATTTTGGACCAATGGGACATGGACTTACTGGAGGCAGCACAGAAAAAGGTCACAAAGGTGATGAAGGTCTTGGATCATCCATCACATGAGGAGAGGCTGAGCACAGCACTGTCCCACTCATTTCCTCAGATAAAAACCAGCATTTCAGCTAGGGAAAGGTTTCTAATCTTTCCACTGGTTTTCACCTTCCATGAGGTTGGACTCTATTCCCACTTTGCTGAGTTCTCCCAGCCTACCTAGATAACAAATCTGGTGGCCTTGTGCTCATATGGATCAGTCCAACACTCTCTCACACAAGGACCTTCTGCACAACTACATAGGTACTGTGCTGGTCCTCTCACATCCTGGATTCACATTGTACCAGCTCCTGGCCATCTATCTGAGGAGCCTGCCCAGTGACCTGCTGACCAAACTGCCTTCAGACAGTCCTCAACAGCAAACTTTCTCCTCAACTATCACCAAAGAGCACAGAGGGACTCATTAACAGAGATGAACACCAGGGGAACAGCTTTGCAATAAAATGTGCTCCATCCAACCTCCTCCTTCACCACTACACAGTGATTTCAAGCTTCTTTTCCTACTAAAACCACCCTATGACCTTTTATAAGCCCCAAAACCAGTTGTCTAACCACAGACAAAAACAGTACCTGCCTTGGTACAGGCAGTTGGAGACTGCAGGGGGACCTGGCAGAGTTCTGCCTTCCTGCACACATCAGCAGCTGAGAGGACAACCTTGGCAGCACAGTGGTTTTATCATGTTTTAATGTCAATGTTATTAAAACTTCAATTCACAGGGTTGCACAGAAGTTCTGTACTGGATGCACGACTCCCTCTTCATCCATTTTCAAACTTGCTCTATTAAACACATAAGAATATGAAAATCATTTGCATCTGGAAACAATGATTTTGCTTCCAGGTGAACTCTGCTTCAGGCATGTTCTACATGGGATTTCCCTTTTCCAGGAATATTCCTACTGCCAGTTATCACACGTGCCCACTCACAAGCCACTGGTAGTTGTTTCTCACTGCTAGTGGTTTCCATCATGTGTGTTTCATAGAGGTAGGATTGAAAAGTTAACCTCATCAGATTAATATATGTGAAAACATGGCAATGCTAATGAGCCTCAGTGTAGAGAGGAAATTAATAGATAGCTATACCTTGTGAAAGTATCCTCAGAATAAAGCCACTGGACGTCATTTGCCCAAATCCATTCTCCTCCAGAGAGTGACCAGAGCATCCAGTCTCAATCAGGAGCAAGCAAAGAGATATGTCCTTTAGCTGTCTGCAGCTGATTACTGAAAGATACCAAGTTCACTGGAGAAAACACTTTTCTCTGCCAAATGCACACTTATCCATGAAGGCAGATGAACAGATTTTACTCCTGACTGAAGCAGAAAGTTCCTGATGCAACATGAAGCATCTCTAAGAATATGATACTGAAGTTGTGATACTTTTAAATACTTCAGTTAAGACAAAAGGCAAGGCTACAAGCTGAAAAACAATTTTACAGGTTTAATCTTGGTTTTCTTAGCTATCTTAAATAAGCTTCTTAGCTCACAACACAACCTTCATGTTAGTTAAAGATTAAATACCCACAAATGCTTCAAGGACCATGTAGTAGCATGGTACCCCAAGGTCAGGAGAGGAAGTGTCTACCAGCAGTAGTAGTGAACAAGAAGATTCTCTGACAGGCAATATTGGGCACCATGCCTGTACCCTGAGCATGTCACACACAGTAATAACCACAGGCTCATTCATAGCCCCTGCTGTGCTCATGAGCTTCAAATCATAGAATCCTTCAGGTTGGAAGACCTCCAAGATCATCAAGTCCAACCATCAAGCCAACACTACTGAGTCCTCTGCCAAAACAGAATCAGAATCTGTCAGGGCTGGAAGGGACCACAAGGACCCCCCAGTTCCAACCCCTCTGCCATGAGCAGGGACACCTCCCACTAGATCAGGCTGATCACTAGATCAGCAACTGAAGACACTCCAGAAGCTCGTGCCCACAAATACAGCCAAGAAGCTCAAGATGCTCTGCCAGTGTGAATGCAGAGTCCCAAATCACAGCATTTTTGAGCAGGCTAGAGATGACACAGCAGGAGTTGAGACTGACACGAGATTGCCAACAGACTTAGCAGGATTTAAAGGAGAGGAAAACAATGTAGAGATTTGCTCTCTTTTTCTAAAAGCAAGAAGCTAGAGTATAAAAAGAAGCTGATCTCTGTGGAGCTTAAAGGATCTCAAAACTTCCTTGCCAGCAGATGAAGTCAGCACTAGAAAAGAGAGTTAGGGAAAAGGAGGAGATGGTCCTGATTGAGAGAGGCAATTGCTTCCTTTTCCACCAATTTCTGCTGACTTTTCCTTTCCCCAGAGTCAAAATCAGGCAGGTGAAGAGAGACACAATGATTTTCTCTCTTATTCCTCAATCTTAAAAAGAAGGAAGACTTGAGAGCATTTTCTTCTCTTCATTTAAGGATCCACCACAAAATAAATGACCACACAAGGTCAGCATCCCCACGACACACTACCAAAAATGAGCTGGCAAACCCTCGTTGCTGCTTCTGACAATCAGCTTCAGTGGAGCATTAGTCCCTCATCTACTGAGAGAAGCATTGTTGCACAAAGCCAGCAGGTATTTCTCCCTCTTGTGGAATAAAAATCATGGGAAATATAATGTCCCCTGGACATTCAGAATAGAAATGTTGTTTCCAGATAACAGAATCACTACAGCATGTGGCTGGTGCTGGAGCCTTGTCACTGAACAAATATCTTTCTATCTTTAGGTTTCTAAGTCATATTCAGTCTGGAATGAGAGCAGCTATAAATTATCACCACGTATGATTGTGCCATCAGGGGTTATCCCTTATGAACAGTTAGTCCCAAAGCATTTCTGGTTCTCAATAGAAAATGCCAAGAAAAAGGGTCACTGGTGACTCTCTCAAGCTGAGCAAGGCAAAGAGCTCACAGGATTTAGAATCACATATATTTTTCCAACACAAAAAGACACAATTAGATGAATCCTTCCAGACAACAAGCCTAATGCTTTCTTCAGAGAGAAGTCCACTAGTGCAGGGATTTAATTCTCTGTCAGGTTGGTGCAGCAGCTGCCACCATCTCCCAGCTATGTGGAAAGGGAATATAGCTAATTAACATAACCAGCATCAACACATCCACTCCCTGTGTTACAAAGCCCAGTCCTTCATGCTCTATTCAGTGGTATTTTGGGATTTCCTTATCCCTTGTGGTTCCAGAGCCAAGTCCTGAACTCTGCAGTGAGGTCACTGACTCCCTGCCCCAGTCTGCACGACCTACTACACCTTGGGGGTATAACAGTGACTGACTCTGCTTGAACACATCTGACCCCAGCTGGAAAGAGTCTTTAAAAACACACAGCACGTCCCCACGTAGCACAGTGATATCTTGCAGCTTAAAGACCTTTTTCTTCTTTGAACAATATTTTTTTCCTTTTGTTGTGCTGCCTTCCCAGGCAGTTTTTGCATACACAAAAACTTCATCTCCAGGGACAACATGAATTCAGCGTTCCAAACAGCAAACTCCCTTACTACACCAAACACTTTGTTTTTAGCTTTAAAAATGACTGCAGTTTCATCTTTCTAAGCTCTGCATTCAGTGTTGAGAGGCATACTGAATGAGGATCAATGCCCTCTTTCTCCTCACTAGAAATACCTGACTGGACAGAATATCTATAAGGTGATGTGCTGGTGCTACTCTGGACTGAGTTGGCAGCAAAAAGTTGACTCCCAAACACAGTTTTTCAGAAGGAAAAAAAGTCAGACTCTCATGGATATTTTTTCTATTTAATAACACAAAAGTGCTGCTCTGTTCTGGGTTAGATTAATCTCAAAATATTGAGGAAGCATCTTCAGCAAAATGTCATAGGCAACAGAAGACCAAAACTGGTCTCCCAGAACCAAAACTTACATGGCAATTTTTTCACCAGATTAAAGATCTGTATCCACGGGACCTTTTTCTGTGTCCAGTCAACCCACAACTTTTGGACTCAAACTTCAGATTGACAAGGATGCTGGCCAGCAATGTCAAAGTCTCTGATGCACACCTCTCATTCTGAGCCACTTCCCTCTCACATTCTTATTCTACTAGTTAAACCAGATTCCAGCTGATTTCAAGTGCTGCAATACATTATTTAATATAACAGTCAGAGTCTCATTCAAATTGCTGCTCTGCTTTCACCTGTTAAAACTATTCAATTCATTTTTAAAACTCATCACAGTAAGTCTTCTGACAAGCTTAGAAGTTATTGTAATGGTTTCTGCACAGCTATGTTAACTTAGGAAGCCAGTTGTTAATCATTAGTCCATTTTCTCTCTGATATATTTTTGATACAACCTGACAGAGCAAGTGTAGAGTCCAAAGTCATTTGATCCTTTAATATTTACTGCATGTTTGCATTGATTTTGCTCAAAAATCTCACTTATTAGCAACATAATGGCACACTTCTAATGAGGTTCAAAAGCAACATATTCACATTTCCAATAGTGTTAAAAACTACTATGAAAGACCTTGATGAAAGTCCAGCTCCAAAGGGACCTTGGAGATGAGCTCTCAGATGGATAACTCAAGAAGCAGTTTACAACTTGTTATATGATGTGAAGTATTTGATGTATTTTATAGGTGCTGAATAATGTTCCATTTCCCAGGGAGACTGAAATGATATTTTCACAACTCTGTGTAAGTTTTATGTCCTTGCTGATTGGTAAAAGTCTAAGGAGTGCATAGAAAAAGGCAATTTAAGTGTATGAGGGTGGCTGCTTAATACTTCAGATGTGCTATCAAGCCTGGAAGATGATTGCCCATGACACCTGCAATAAGGATTGCCCTTAAAAGTTTTCCTTTTTTTAAGTTTCTCCATGGTGGATGTACCAGTTATTTCTTGCTCCAGTTATTCTGAGATGATTCAGTGTGGCATTGGCTTCAGTGTGGCAGTGGGAACATAAATTTTTATGGAATACCTTAATGCTGGTGAACATGTCTGGCTTAGGGAGCAAAACAAGAGGTCTTCAACTTCATTGCTTGTACAGTTGACAATAAAAAAGGTGATCTGAAAAACTTCTACCAAACCAGTGTTTTACTCTGAGCTAAAATAAGCTATGATAAACTAAAATTAAGAGAAGATGAAATTATTTTGCAGCAAGGTAAGAAAACCAGGGAGGAAAAAAATGCCATGGATGGAAAAAGAAGAAGGAAAAAAATACTATCCCAAAGGCACAAGTAAACTTAATAAAAAACTGCCTGTTTGATGCTGTGTGGGAGTCCTGTCCAGTTTCCAAAATCCTGCCCATTTATTCCCTCCTGTACATACATACCCAATATAGCAAGTAAGGATTGCTCTGATTCTGCAACGTGTATTCTCTCTGGCTGGTGGCATCAGAGATGATGCCTGAAATATTTTGAGACCACCTGACCAAGAATTTACTTCCTTAAATATCCGAGGCCAATTCACAGCTCTGCAAAGGGACTTAAAACTCAAAACTTCAACTGCAATGCTGTTGATGTGTCAACATGTCACTTTTTGACCTAATTTCTGAAATCACCAGATTAAAGTGTAAAGTATTAGGCAGTGAAGAGTTAGTTAGGATTTTGGTTTCCCATTTGTAACAGCAAATTGGAGGAATTTTGCTTCAGCTCACTGTTTAGTTGAATTTCCTCTTATTTCCAGCATATTTTGAACCCCTAAAGGCTACGAGAGTGCAACTCCTACACTCTTTCAATGCCTGAAGCCTCTTAAGTAACCCAACTGCCAGAAAAAATGTTCTACTTTTACTGATTTATTTGTACTGTACTTGGGAGCCTCAAAGCAGAAATGTGCCTTTCAGTTGTCTTGGTAAAATGAGCTGGATTACAGTGCAAAAATAACACTCTCTTCAGTGCCTCACGTGCAGTGAGAAAACTTGAGGAACCAGGTC
This sequence comes from Merops nubicus, assembly GCF_000691845.1. Lineage (NCBI taxonomy): Eukaryota > Metazoa > Chordata > Aves > Coraciiformes > Meropidae > Merops > Merops nubicus. Next base: position 70,674 of record NW_008603796.1, on the reverse strand, counting down.
TCATAAAGCAGAAGATTCTCATTTAAAAGCAAAATATTGGTATTTAAATAGCTGCATCAAGGAGGCACCACACACATTAGAAATCTGCTTTTTTTTCTGGCTATATTTCACAATGAGAAAGTAAAAAGTGTGTTTTTAACAGCTGAAAATTCAAAGCTTGAGCACTGGAAAGCAAAGCCTTGTTTACAGAGCTCTCCCTGGACATCTTCATCAAAATACTTGAAGCTTTTCATTCCTGTGCACCACGTGAGTTCAAGTACACTGATAAGGCAGAGAGCATTGAAAGCTCAGAAGGCAATAAAAATATGGAATCTCTTAACCTTATATTTCAGGAGAAAATAAAAAGCCACTTGTAAACAAGCTCTTCGTTTCCAGGGATGGAAGCAGAGACAGACGTTATCGAAACTTGCTGCTGCTCTGAACTTTTCTCTCTGCAGTTTCCATAAAGAAGTACAACATTTAACTAAAATCTACAGAATTTAAGCAAACATAAGAATCAGTAGAGTAAAAACAGGAAGGTTTGTGAAACAGCACACTACAGACATTCACCCACAAGACACAGGCTGCAATTTGTGACCTTCATTGTCATCATTCTTGGTAAGAATCCTTTAATGTATTTTTCTTCTTAAGTATTAATTTTATACATCAGATCAGCCTGGTGTCAGAGCTGTTCTCACACCAGAGTTCTAAGAGGAATAAATTATCCAGATATTACTTTACTGAATACTCCTCTTAAAAAAAAAATCCAACAAAACACTAGATGCAACCCCAGCCATGGGGACCACAAACTAGCCTAAAAAACAAGGCTGAAAAATTGAAATACAGTTAGCACAGAGAAAATGAATGTGTAAAAAGACCTTTTAAAGTTCTAGACTAATCCTGCTCTTCATTCACCTTGTTTACTTTCTTATCTTAAAAATCAGCCTTTATTTACCAGTGGTTGGATGCATTCATCAGGCAAAATATACCAAACCTAAATATAGCAATAGTTTTTTGACAGAGTTTGAGGGCTTTTGATTACCTTATTGTCTGCAAGGGTTGGAACTTGTATTTTAATGCAGAATAATTATGATTAACTTGTTTGCCTTACATCCACAGGGAAATCTATACTCATTAAAGAATTTATGCTCCACCATCAGCAGATAGCTAAAATTTCATGGCAAATTTTGGTCATGCAACCAACTTTCTCAACAATGGACAACTTTAATTTGTGTGTTGTAATAAGTAGCACATAATTTATGACTTCATAGACTGGAGATGTGTTCCTTTGTGAACTTATAAATCTTAATTGCACTTGAAAATATCTGCTTTGGGGAGGTCAGGGGTATCTAAAGTTAACCTCTGTAAACATCATATTTATTAGAGTCTAATATAAGCATCAAATAAAGAGTTTGGAGGTCTTAGAGTGATCCACTGCTAGCTAATTATTCATAATTCATAATAACTGCCAAATAACAGCACTTGGGCAAGAGATAGAGCAGCAGCTCTCTCATGGAAAGCTTGTACTTTCTTCAGTGTACAGCTGTCCCACTCTGGTGCTCTCAGTATGGGGAAAAAAATCTTACATTAGTGAAATTTAAAGACTAAGTTTGTTTTCATGGGGATTTCTGCACGTAGCAGAGCTTCTCTGGAGCAGGGTACACCTAAGGGAAGGATCCTTTCTGCATGAATCCCAGAACAAAGCATCCATTGCCATGACAAAGGTGAACCCAGCATCAGAAACGTGCTCCACTTCAAACACCTTCAGCAAATCTTCTTGAAACAGAGCAAGAGCTGCAAAACTCTTCCTCCCAAAGCTGTAGGCAACACTGATTCTTTGGAAAACTTGTTAAACCTCTTTGACTTATTTGGTGCTAGGCTAACAGCACTGTCCAACTACAACCAAAACGTTTGCCCCCAAAGAATTCTGATAATACAAGGTGGTAACAGCTCTGCTAAGCCTGTCATTAAAAAGCCCAAATCATCACCACATCTGTCAGTTAACTGGACTTCCAGTGGAATAATTGCTAACAACACATTGCTAGACAGTTTATTTTCCAATGAAACAAAAAAGACACAAAAAATAGACTCTCTCTCCTCATATTAAGAAGTGCCAACAAATGATAACACACATTTCATTCTCACACACTTGAAAATTTAATTGCATTATCATTCTTTTCAACACAAGCAGTATTATTTATTTCTACTCAGCTCTGGGTGCAATATAAAGCAGATTTTCCAGTTGTGAAGAAAACAGGAGTTGAGTGCATGCTACATTTTTTTTCTAACCAGCATTCACCCCCCAAAACCAATCTTTCATTTCAGACATTTTCTTCTAAACGGAGCTAATCCAATGTCCAAAAGACATAAATATATCTAACAGGCAAAAAATCTCACTGCAATTAGAGCAGTGAGACACGTACCAATCTGAAAACATTTTGTGAAATAAACCACTGTATTTCTGAGAGCCAAACACAGAGGTATGTTAAGTGAATAATAAAAACACACTTGTGTGTACTAATTGGATAATGACATATATTGCTTTGACTGTCAGTTACCACTGTGCCTTTAAAAGTTCCTTTGTTAAGCATGTAATTTTACTGTTAAAAATGAATAAAAACCTCTGCAACTGCCTCAAGACAGCCTCGCATAGGGTACAGATTTAAGTTCAGCATTACTTAGGGAAGAAGTAATTGTAAGTCTTTGCACTTTACATTTTTATTTCCTTTATATCTGCCTAGGGTACGTCCTGGTTCTTTTTTTTAAAAACTTTTCTGAAGCCTTGGGGAAGTTTATAAAGAGAACAATACACCTGGTACAAATCCATTCCTTATTTCAGCCAAAAGGAGTGGGGTTTGCAGAGCCTGGACGACAAACCCTTCCACCATCAGGAAGCCCTGTGCAGAGCTGCTCCCAGCCTGCCACCAAGTCACAATCTGTCCCCCACCAAGTCACCATCTGTCCTCCAGACCCCCCTGCAGCTCGGATCCACAACTCATGGCACGGTGCTGAGCTGCTCTCACGGCTCACGCCGCATCTCCCGGGCACTCAGGGGCATTTTTTGGGTTATTCCCATCACCCAGCCAGGCAGGGAGACGAGTCAAAATTCAAATCCTAAAGCAATCTTTCCCCTCAGTGTTGGTGAGATGGATCAAGTCTCATCTCACACATAAACAGTCCCCAAATCAGCAGCTTTGCATGCCTGTGCCTGCTTTTTTATATCAAACACATGCCTGATTTTTTATATCAAGCCTCTCGAAGCTATCAACAATTTAAAAGCACATACTGCTGGAGAGGAGGGGGAGGGAGGTGATTTCAGGTACTCAGCCCGAAGTTCACCCTCCACTCCCTGCAAGCTGAGGCAAAGAAAAAGAGTCACTGCAGGCAGGACACGCTCCCAGAGTTTTCTGCCACCCTCTTGCCTTTGCTCACACGACCTATCCGAGGAGCATCCTCCAGCTGGACCAAGACCTTGAGCAGCGAGCCCCAGAACACAGATGTGACAACAAGGTACACCCCAAAAACACCAGCCAGACAGAAAAAAACACCCAGCCCCGAGGCGACGTCCCCCCAGGCACCTTGGAAATCCTCCCTCTTCACCCCTCTCCTCATCCTCCCCCAGCCCCTGCTGCCGAGCCCACCCCACGGTCCCTGGGGGGGGGCAGGAACCCCCTTCCCCAGCCCCATCTGGGGGATGCCCAGCCCCACGGAACGCCTCGGACCTTACCCTGGAGGGCTGGTGCTGGAGCTCCCTGCTCGGGGGGCGCGGAGGGATGGGGAGCAGGGGGACTCTTCGGGGGTAATCAGCGCTGAGAGG
>NW_008603796.1:46504-66847 GCF_000691845.1 Merops nubicus | reverse complement strand
GACAGGGGGACTCTTCGGGGGTAATGAGCGCTGAGAGGCTGCTCCCGTGCAGAGTGTACATCCTGGAGCAGCAGGCTCTGCTCCTAGCAGCTGGCAGCAGCCTTGGCGGGAGCAGTGATGAGCACAGCTTGAGATCTTCCACAATTAACCAAATATTGTGTGGCGGCACCAAATCGACGGCCAGAGCGACGGCTGGCAAATAAAAGCAAAGTACAATTTCTGCTGGGAGCTGAGAGCTCAAGTCGCCCAATGCCACATTTCTTCTTCAAGATTATTCCAGCAAGCTCCTTCTGCTATTTTTACTGTACCATAATGCACTAGGTCTGGCTTTTACCCTATTGAAAGAACATGAATATATTATTATCCACACAAAAGAGCAGGTTATTGTTTATGAATTACCAGCCTTCCCAGCAACAAAGGCTATTTTCATAAGAAAACTCAATTTCATTTTAGCTCCAATTTGATTACCAGCTGAAGAAAAGCAGCCCTGCGCCTAAACCTCAAAGGATTTTTATTCATACCATTGAATGGGCTTTATTGCTTCCTTTTCAAAACTGATGTAGAAAGCTTTTAGAGTAAAACATTGACAAAAAATTATTGCGCTGCTATTTTGTGCAATAACAGAGCTGAAGAGGGGCAATGATTTCTCAGTCATCCTTCACTGTACTTCAGAACAGTAAAGGCTGGAATTAATGACAGACCATAGAGAGGAGCTAAGCCAAGGTCTCACAATGCATGTCAAATCTAAATGATCACTATACATTGAAAAGACCCAAAAAAGCCTGCAGCTGATTGATTCATGGCTTTCACCAGAAAGACAGGCTTGAAGAGTTTATTGCACCACAATTTACTCTGAATTATCATAAAAATGAATGTAGAGGCTGAATGTCACCCCGGCACACTCCAAAAACACACATCCAGGGACAAAGTTCACCCAGGAATTATAGCAGTGCTGTTCATGCTACTATAGTTAAGGGTCTGTCACTTTTCTCCTATTATAGGGGGTTTTAGCTCAGCTGTGAAGCTGTGCTCCAGAATAAAACTTGGCACAAAGGTCTCGTTTGGAGGAAATGCAATTTTTTTAAACAAATTTTCAAAAAAAAAAAACCCAAAACCTTCCTGGCTTTTTTAAGTTAAACATTTCTAAAAGCCTCTTGCTCATTTCTGGGGCTTTTTGACAATTGTATAACTCGAGATTGGATTTAGGATTTGAAGGCAATTTTGTTTTTTCTCTAAGAAACAAATATTAACCTGTCAGGCTCTAAGTGGCACAAATTGGTTTTGCTGGATCAGACAAAAAGATTTTTAAATTATTGATTTTTTTTTTTTTTTTTACAATGGTTTATAGAACATTGATGAGAGAAGAGTGGAACTGAACTGTGAGAACAAGGACTTTGCCAAAGACACCTGGATGCTGCTGCAGTATGAAGGCAGCCACTGTGATCTGAACTGGCTCAGTCACTAAATGAAGAAATCCCCCCCAAAATTCTTGTACTGTCGATCAAAATGACTCCAATGCAGCACATTTAAAGCTGCTGATTCTGAGGCAATTTCTCTCCCTTTACACAGCTAGAGCAAAAATGCAATTAACTCATTGTCATCTTTCAACAGTTTGACATCAACTTTGGAAAAGCAAAAGAGGACAATAAACTATTTCCTACTATAAGTCCCATTTGGGGCTCGTTGAATAACACAGAAACTCCAAAAGCTGATTTAGTTTTACAAATAAATCAACAACTCTCAGCTCATGACACTTTTTAGCCCATTGTGCATTTTTAAAGGTTGTTTTGGTGTTTGTCATTCATAACTATACTGGAGCACAAATGCAGGATAACCTGAAATTCTTTTCTGCTTCTTTTGCAGCGTGGGCACAGCTCAAGCTGAAGAGCTGGAAGATTTCTGCTCTTGCTAAAGGCAGATGCTGCTTCTGAGGCTCATATCTAGGTCCAAAACCACTCGAGGTTGGAGTTTGGTTCTTGATGCTCACATCAGTGAGTCAGAGTTTCTGTCCTGAGATGCTCAGACTGCTGAAGTCCTTTGTGAAAGGCAACCAAGAAAACAAAAAGACCCTGTTCTTGCACCTTTTGGTCTGGAGTGCTTTCACTGAGAGATCTCTAGAGAGTTTATAAAAGCAAAAGAAGTCTGAAACGTCTGCTTCAGTACCACAGACACAGAGCATGTGCATCAAAAGGACTCTTTTTGAGCAAAAATGTTTGTTGGGTTTCATCACATCTATTTCTCAGCGTCAGATAGCTCCCTACAAAACTCAGTGTACCCACAGACCACTGCCAATTTACAGAAGCTGAGCAGAAAGAGGCATTTGAATATTCCAATCTATGGCTAATACCTGTTTCACAGTCTCATCCTGCTCACACCCTCAAGTGTTTTCATTATTTCACTTTATTTTTTACTGCATTTGAAACTTCTCTGGAGAGTTGGTGGCAGCGATTACACGTTGCATTGAGACACAACCAATCCCTGGCAAAATAATGGGGGAAACACAGGAAAATTTTGTGCCCAGACCTAGGAGAAATAAAAAGAAAGAACTAAAAATGGCATAGACCATCACTCGATTTTCAAATTCAAAAGGTTCCCCTTCCACAGTGGTTTAATACCCAGAAAACATGGAGAATGTTGTATGCTTGCCTGAGAGAGGAAGGCTACAACCACTTATATTCTGAAAAATAGCAGCATTGAGGGAAGTATTCTGTAACTAGAGGAAAATATTTGTCCAGACAGAGCAATTCCAGTTCCTATTCATGAGGCTTGCTGGCATCTCAAGGTGTTAAGAGCACCTGTACAATAACACTCCTTAGGGACATCATTCTTTTACCACAGATTCTTCTCTTTTTGACACCATTTCTGTGGGAAAAAAGCTCCCGAAGAGCAGAAAACTACTTGAGCATCAAAAGAGATCTCATACCCTTGCATAACATATTTCAGTGTGTGTGTGTGTGTGCACATGCAGACTGTGAAAGTGGCCTCCATATATATCCACACACAGAATCTGGCTGGTTTTGCAGTGCTCTCATCATTTCTGGGGCTCTGTCACACGCTGGGATGTGCACGTGCACGATTTGTCTACAGCAGATGCTTTCTCAAAATATCTTTTGTCTCTACTCCCACATTTGTTAAACATAGAGGGTCTGACAGACTAGGCAAGGCTTATAAATAGTGGGTTTATATATTGCCACACCCTGACAGGCTGAGCTGACACAGGGTTTGGACCTTCCTGGTAATTTATGGCTGCACCCTGCCCCTTCTTCTGCTCTTTAACACGTATAATCTTCATTTGGGACAAGCAGAATTAGGGCAGGGGGTGCAAAGCCCCTTCACACAAGGGGCAAACCCCAGCCTGTTGTAAAGCCCATATTGCAGAAACGTGGCAGTGTTTGATGGGTGCTGAACCAGCAGCCAACTCACTTGTGTAAAAGAGAGGCTGGAGGTGGAACCCCACGGTGGATTTCAATCCCTCAACACACACCCCATCCTGACAAAGATGTCTTTGAATGCAAGGGTAAGGGATGTGCATTGAGCTCTCTGCCAGCAGGGAAATAGCCCGAGGGGTTGCTCACCCTCCTTGGTTAGAACATTGCAGGGGAAATAAAAACGGGAAGCTGCCAAGAAGCCACCAGTTAAGCATGAGAGATGTTTAAAGCAAATGGGCTTGCCTCTACCAGATCTTCCTCATTAATCTCTCCTCAAGACTGCTATAGTCATCCTTCCCATGCCTTCATCCTCTGGCAAACTATAGGGGTGCCCTTAAGCACACAGAAGAGCAGCATCAACAGAAAGTGGTTAACAGATGCTCTCCTGCCCCAGGTTTCTCCCTGCTCTCACTTCAGGGACCGTGGTGAGAGTGGAGTGCCCTAGCACAGGAGAGAGGGCAAAGAAGTGTCTCTGAGAGCAAACCTGGGATGCCAAAGCCACCATCCCCTTGCAGAAAATAAAAGCTAAAGTGCCTGACGTGTCAGAACTTGACTGGTAAATTCACCTCTTGGCCAACACTGAACAACTGCCCTTTTAGCAAAAGAGGATGAGAGGAGTCCCAGGGGTGAAGGGGAAGGGCTAGGCACTGCAGAACTGCAAACTACAGATGTATTTATGTTTTTCATATTACCTCCACTTCAGCTAGGATCAGATAACTTTAATTCAGCTTAATGTATTGACTTTTCCAGGCTGGGAATCTCAGGTAGAGAGCATCCCTCTGCCCAGCCTCAGTCCATGAAGGAGAGAGAAGCAGCAGTAAGAAGCTGGTACAGACAGGCTAAAAGTGCTACTGTGGTGCATGTGAGGGGGTAAAGAGGTGTTCACCAGCACCTTTTGGTTTTTTTCCCCCAAGAGGAGTTGTATTTTGATGGGATCTTTGAAAAACAAGAGCCAAGAGGTACCTTGTTATTGTAAGTATTCCCAAGGACTCTGATTTTCAGGTGGGAACTGGATCCCAGTTTGTTACTGGTTCAAGTCTTTGTAAGGACACAGAAAATTATCTGCTCCTTGGCAGAAATCCTTTCTCCCTCACCAAAAAAAAAAACAAAAGTCTTTCATTTTCCAAAGTAAATAGTATTTATTAGAAATGCTATTTAAAATCAGAAAGCCAAACTACCTGTGAGAATTAGCTGGCAGAAAAACCCACGCAGGGTAACGTAAAAAGAATGTAAAGAAAGACTGGCTGTCGGTGGGAGGAATATTCAGAGATAGCAAGGGGAAAAAGGGAGCTCAGTTCAAAGGAAGATTGTGATAAATGACTGCCTGAAGTAGATTGAAATGGCAGGAGATGACTTGGTGACACCAAAAGAGACTGAGGACAACATACCTCAGCTAGAGCCACGATTAGTAGCTAAGTAGTTGAGAATAGGTTCCAAACAACACAAAAATAATCCCCAAAGAAAATAATCCTCAATAACTAGTCTTATTTGTGACACAAGGCAGCAGTTGGATCTCATCTGGTCCTTCTCACTGTGTATGAACACTGAGAACAGGTATGTTGGAAAATAAAAGGTACTCGTGAGGGGACTAGCCCACTCTTTTATCTTTCCCTGCTTCATCTCAGAAAGAACAGCACCAGGAATACCTTTTCTCCTCACATTTCAATATAACAGTTCTCTCAACATCAGGGATATTGTTTGTGACAGTGGCAGTGATGTCTAGAGCAGTGGCACTGGAAGGAATCAGCCTCCTTGGCGGTGGAAGGGCCCTTTTGGAAAGGGAACAAGGAGAATTAAAAAGAAATAGAAAAGGACTCTGCTAGCAGAGGCTGAGGAAAACACAAAGAGTCTATTGGACAGCACTTCTATTCTTCTCTGGATGGTGCATTAAGTGCATTATAGTAAAAATGAAGGAAATTTCTTCCCTTCTCTTTAAAGTCCAACGTTATTGAACTTGAAACCTTGAACCGTGAGCAAAGCTGGGGTTTTTTTTCTTTAATACAATTCTGCTATTGATTTCTTCCTGCATTTCATCCCAACGATTCTGACAGTTTTAAAAAAATACATTACCTTGATGAAAGATACAATTTTTCTCATGGAGAAAGGCACTTGAATGGGTGTGTGTGATGTACCAGGCATGTGAATCTTAAATGATGCTCTGAAGTAAAAAAAAAAAAAGGGAAAGAAATGTCAATGAAAGGTGATCTGATTCTTCTCAGTGAGTCTTTGCACAAACAGGGCTGGCACTGTATCAGAGAGGCTTCATCTTTTGCAAGAAGAAAAACCATCTTTTCCTTCCTTTCTACCCATTTCTACTATCCTAAATCTCTTTCTGGTCTGTAGACCTCTTTTCTGTTGATTTTCTCTCTCTCCCTTCACTCGGCATCTGTTGCTTTTTATGCAGCTTGTGTAGTTTTACCTTTGTTAATGGAGAAAGGTGAGTTTTTAATATCTCTTAATACCCTAGCACAGAAAAGACCAGTTGTTGTTTTACCACACCATAACCACAACAGAAAAAAAGTCTTCCCATTTCCCATTGCAGTCTTCCCATTTCCACAAGTGCCCACTTTAGATACACTAAACCTTCAGCAGACACTAAACAAGACTCTTCTTTTTTTTCCTGAAACCCAAGGACTGGAAGGGCAAAAATAACCATCTAGTCCAACATTCTGCATTATGGGTACTGTTATATTTTCCCTGGATGTGTCAGTTCAAGTCCAAAAGCCTGTCTTGAATTTATAGGTATGTCTGAATTCATCTTGAGCTGAAATTTGTGCAATGAAGGGCATTGCTGCCCTTGATAAAGGATAACAATGGTTATAATTTTAAGACTTTGTCAGCAGGTTAGACCAGAGCGTGGCAATCACAGAGACTCTAGCAGCCAAAGTTCAGCAGATCTTTAGCCTGTTATTCTGCCATCCTACCCATTTCTCTGTAAATATTTAAGGGATAAGTAAGAAAAAGAGCAAAGCCTTCAGTCCATACCTTGGGACGTGCAGATGAGGATGGGGGTGACTTTGCTCCCTCTCAACACTTCCCACTCCCCAGCAAGAAATGAAGGACTGTGCAGACAAGACATCCCCCTCAGAGCTCTTTTTGTCAGCTCCACGAGGCCTTTCCTGACTCACCCAAATATCTCATTTGAGAAGCAACACTCTGAATGGAAATATCCCAGGGCTTTGAAGACAGCTCAGCTTACCAGGTTGAAGTCAGCCAGCCAGGTTAAAGCTAAAATCAGATGCCAAATTATTTATATTGCAATTATTTTTCTCTCTGCATTGGGTTTGCATGGCAAGGTTTTGGTAGCAGGGGCAGCTACAGGAGTGGAGTCTGTGAGAAGCTGCCAGAAGCTTCCCCAACATCTGGCAGACCCAAGGTCAGGCAGCTCCAAGTCAAACCCACCGCTGGCCAAGGCCAAGCACAGCAGCAACCATGGTAGCACCTGTGTGATAACATATTTAAGAAAGAGGAAAAAGGATGGAGAGAGAGGAGTGGGAAAATATGAGAAAAAAGAGCCTGCAGACACCAAGGTCAGTGAAGAAGGAGAGGGAGGAGGTGCTCCAGGGCAGAGATTCTCCTGCAGCCCACGCTGCTGGGGGAAGGTCTTTTCAGATTTAGTTTTTATTTTTCGTTCCCCTTCTCAGATTTGATGGGTAATAAATTAAATTAACTTTCCAACACAAGTCTGCTTTGCCCATAACAGGAACGGGTGAGTCATCTCCCTGTTCTCTCGACCCACAAGCCTTTTGTTGTATTTTCTCCCTGCTGTCCAGCTGAGGAGGAGGAGGAGGAGGAGGAACAGTAGAGCAGCTTTGGTGAGGATCTGATATCCAGCCAAGGTCAAAACCCCCCACATACACTCACTTCACAAGTCCAGGTAGGTCAAAAAAAGGGCTAAGTCTCCCATATTAACAGCAAAGAGACCATATTGCCTATTACTAGGTGGGAAACAGAGTTTTTTTCTCCAAATATTAAAATTGGAGCTCCTGTTCCACGTCTTCCCTTGTCTCTGCTTGCAGGAGAACATCAAGCCAGAAGTGCCTCTGCTTTATTAAGCTGCCAGGCAAAGAATGCAGAGCCTCAGGGAAGACAGACCAAGCTGTGAAATACAAATTGCATCTCAGTGTACAGCCCAAAAATCTGGGAGGTCCTAGCTTGACCTTCCCCAAACAGAAGATATTCTGTGCAGAAAGGTAAGAGTCATGTTTTCCAACTCTAATTTTGGAGTGTGAAGCTCCATGAAGCTCATTATGGAGTATGAAGAGAAAGCTTCTGCTCTTCCTGTCATGACTTTCCTTGGAAAAACAAACTCAGAGCTGTCTAGTACTAGAAAATACTGTAGAAAAAAACCAAACAGACACAACTGCAACCCTCTCTTCTGCCTTACAGAAACCTCATTGCTTGATTATGAGGTAAGATGTCCTTGACTGAAATTAAAGATTAAATCTCCCTTGTCATCCATTTAGGAGGATATAAAATCCCATGTTAGATCAACAGCTGATGAACACTACTCTGAATAAATAAGAGGAATGCAGAAGCTTCATGTCATCTTCACTCAGTCTGAATGTTCCTACAGCTGACAACAATTCATGAAGAGATGGACTTCACTGCAGAGCAGAGGCACAGGGTTTTTTTAGTGGGGATATTCACACATCCTTATTGTTTCCTGAAGAAGCCCAGCATAAGGTACCTGGTCCCTGAAGTGTGAGCCACAGTGCCTTATCCAGCACCACAGCTCCCTTTGGAGGACAAGCTGGGAGCTTGGATCATAAGATGCTTTGAGTTGGAATGAACCTCTAAAAGTCATCTGGTCCAACCCCCTGCAGTAAGCAGGGACATCCCCAACTAGATCAAGTTGCTCACAACCCCATGAATGTCTCCAACCACCTCTCTGGACAGCCTGTTCCAGTGTTTCACCACCCTCTGGTGGGTGTGGAAGCCCCAGAAGGACAACCAGAAGCAGGGCTGTAAGGATGACAAGTGTGGATGGCACCCAGGTTAGTAAATCTGCAAGTTCCCAACACCCAGACATGCAGCTCCTCACAACACCCAGCTGGAGAGAGCATCCAGGCAAAGCAGAGTCTGCATCAGGAGAAGGCAGCAGGAAGGTGATGGACAGGACCAGAGTGTTAAGTCACAAAGAGCTAAAAGGGATTAAATCTTCATGACCCACAGAATGGGTGTGGATGCCTCAAAAGATCCCAATTTTTGTTCCCAAAAAGCACGTCTTGGTGATCTCAACTTGTTGACCATGTGCTGAAGAACCCAGAAGATGGTGGGAAGGGGAGAAAACTGGCACCCCTTGTCCTCTGCCCTAGACCCTCTGGATTTCTGGGAATAGGCAAGTACAAATAGAATTAGGTTTTTCGTATAGATTTTGAAGGTATCATGACAAGCTTTGCTACAGCATCTCCTGGATTCTGAAGACACCAGCACAACCTTTGGCTTGGACTTCAGCTCTTCTCTCTCATGGAGGCTCCTCAAGCACTGAAGGCCCTTTAGTCCCCTTGCTCTGCAATTCAGATTTTCCACCACACTGGTAAACACTGAACTGAGGAATGAAAGTAGTCACCAAACCAGCCCATCTCCTGAGGGGGAGCAGATATCTCAGGGAGGCACAAATCATGGGAATCATTCTTGACTGACAAACACACAGCGCTCAAGTCGCTCATTTTGGAGATGAGATGCTGAGAATCTGGTAGTTTATTCAGAGTATTCCCAGTAGATCTGCAAGATGCTGTTAATGAATTGAGGGGGGTTGGATGCTTGATATTTGAGAGGATCCAAAATTATTCTTGGTCATCAAGGACTGACTCCCTGTGAGGTCCTTGTCTCTCTGATAGGACAGGAGCATGGGGAGCATGGTAGGAACTGCTGTTGCTCTCTGGCTGTTTGCAAACCTTCCATTCACAATTCCTCCTCTGCAATTCCCCACGAGCCAGTGAAGTGCATTTCTGTACCTAGGCTGCATTTCAGCTACATGCCCAGGCTAATGGGAAAATAGTCCCTGAGCCTTCAAGTATATTACCTGTGATAAATTAATCCTTTAATAGAGGTATACATTTATGTAATATTTGCCTAAGAGTTGCTCTGAAAGTCTCTTTGAATAATACACAATTAGATTTAAATGTTTGACTCGGTTTTCCCTTTCATGAGCAGATTTTCCAAATTTTCTGTGATAATTCATTCCATAGCTGCGTTTCAACTGGTTTGTAAAATTTTACTAACTCCCAAAGATATAATTTGCATAGAAATGAAATACAGACAAAAATGCTGAAGAAAAGAGATTTAAACTAAGTACAGCGTCACAAACAATTTCTTTCATAGGTGCTTTCAAGTGCAGTTGGAAACAGTCATTTAAAAGAATACTATCAAAGAACATGCTGTACCAAGAAATGGTATGTTATAAACTTGATTCAAACAGCCACATCTAAATTCCACATTCATATGGATTGAATGATTGACTGATTATTACTGGCATTTATTTCCCAGAAAGAGGGCAGCTTGATCAAAGTGTATTATTCAGTCAACGGTGTGCTGTGATGGATAAAGAGGTGGAAATCACAAACATTTAAAGGCAACAAAAGGAAGAAGGCAAGGAAAGGGGTGAAAAAGAGGGAAGAGAATTCATTGCCAAGTGATCAGCTTTTAGGATAGCCTACTGGTGGTCTGCTCGAGCAACCAGGCTCAGAAAACACAATCACAGCTTGACTCTACAGTCCAAACCAGATGGAAAAGCTTCAATTAATTTCTAATGAATAATAAGATATCCCACCAGTCCTTGAGGAACCCAAGGGTAGAAATATCAGGGTTTTACATCTGTACTTCAAGGTTTAAGCAGCAGCACGTGGAAAATGTGCCTAGGACAGAATGCACAAATGACTCTTGGGCAAAGACAGACCAACTGCTCAATCTTTGTCTTTCTGCCTCTTTTATATCTGCTCCCCTCGGTCTTTATTTCACTGGCAAGTGATCTCTGTTGATTAAATCCTGCCTGGGCTTCCTAAAAGCAAATAAAATTAGAACCAAGCTTGGTCCAGAATGATTCAATCCAGAACCTGAGCTGTGCTCCCTCGTTCAGATATCTCAGATGACCATCATGGATCGCTGGTCCTGGCAATCCCAAAAGGCTGTAGGAGGTAAGTTGAGCTTTTCACCCAGGCTACATCTTCCTGTCACCTGGTGCTCACACAGAAACCAACAGCCACAGCCATTCTCTTCCTCTTTCCAAGCTTAGCATGAGGAAATAAAAGATTTGGGCCACAAGTATGTAGGGCTCTGTCATAGACCAAGGCAGAGACCCAGCTCAGCTGCTGAGGAACATCTTTGTGTAGAATTCATCACATACTGCTTTAGTTCAGCCCGACCTTAAAACACAAGGAAAACCACCTGCTTCCATCTAGAACAAAAAAAACATTGATTTTTTTATCTTGAACTTGAATTTTTACCTTTAAGGTTTCCAGATACAAAGAAATCCTCTCACACACACACAAGGCAGCTTCTGAACAAGCATCAATCTCTTCCCAGACCTCAAATTATAGCTAAACTATGCTGACAGATCAGAGTAATCAAATAATCTGCAAAATGCAGTTCAGAGAAGTTCAGGAGTTTGCATAGTCCTCAGAATTTTTCTTCAAGGAGGATGGAGATTTACTTTCTGCTTGCTACTCCAGTGCTTTGCTCACACAAAGGAGCTTTGGAGAGCTGGTTACCTGCACAATGCTTTGTAAATCCTTCCTAAAAAAATGGCATCTTGCTGGTATAACATTCAATTTCTACTCAGGAGGCTTGTTTTAATGTCAAAACAAAAAGGTGCTAGAATTACAACAGTGAGTAAAAAGCAGTATTCATCTTTATAGTTCCAGTTTCCTCATTGTTTGGTTTTGAAAAGTAGACTACAGTAATAAATGCTTGTATTTAAAAAGGAAAAAAAAAAAAAACAAGAAAAAAAAGCTTACAGGACATTTCTCCTGGTGAAAGAATGGAGCTGAGAGAGGCCAGAAGAGCAGAAACTGAAAAAAAAAGGTCAAACCTTATTGCTCAGGTTTGGGTTCTTTACACTAACAGTCCCAGGACCAAAAGAAATCCTTTTGTGTAGAACCTTGTAAAAATGAGCCTAGCAAAGAAGCCCTGGAATGCACTGTCAGCTGTGGGAATCTTTGGAACAGCCCATTATCTCAGCATTTTCTGGATACAGGACAACTCCTTGAAGTTAATTTCCATGCTGCTTTATTTCCTGCTGCAGCTTCTTGGTCATTTAGACTTGTAGCAGCAACTTCAGACAGAAAATCCCAGCCTGTGATATTCCATACAAGCAGAAGGATGCACTGAATGTATTTTTGCCCAACAGAAGCTTTTAAGCCACATGCAGCTTAAAATGATCCAAAATCCCTAAAAGCAGCATGGAAAGTTCACGTTCTTCCCCTGTGCTGCTTTCTATTAGCTATTTAAACAAGAAATCCCCTCTGGTTAAGGATGCAGCTTTGATACTAAGTATCATGCAGTGCAATAGTAAATATTTGTCATGCAACTTACACTTCCTAAAGAGCAGAATCCCTCTTCAATGTTATTATTTGCATCATTGGAAACAGTGTTCCTTTCCTTCTTGCCCATTGCTACATGTTAACCTGATTTTTGAAAGAGATAATAGGACACCACTCATCTTGAATGTTATTTTTTCTATCCTTCTTTTTGACTCCTTCACATAATAGTTCCCATTCAATTCATTTTCTTATTCAAATACTCTCTCTCTTCACCTGGACTTTAAAAATGAACTGTTTTTCCCCCTCAAACATAATTAAATACTATACAAATCACCTAAAATAGTTTTTCTTGAAATATTTTTATGCTTTCTCAAGTTATGACACCTACAATGACATTTTGAAATCTCTTCAGTTGTTTTCATTGCTGATACAGCCCCCTTTCCTTTGGGCTGCTGCTCTTGGTTGGGCTTTTGGAACAAACAGGCAGGAAAGAGGGTGAAGCATCTCCCCAGTCTGCATTGCAACACCCCTCCTGGAAGGGAGAAACAAGAGCCAAAAAATAATGTAGGGAGAAACAGGAGCATATACACAAAGTATTATTCAAATAGGAGCTGATGGATTTGGGACGATGGTGTCACACTTAGTGTCACACTTAGTGTCACACTGCACGTTTCCAGCAGCTCTTGGGCTGGTGGGGTTTTAAGATTCACAGAAATTCCCCTCTCAAACATAAATACAGAGAATTAAAGGATGTGATTAGCTATAAATGTGGGTTTGGAGGCAAGGCTTGTTGCTCATCATCTAGGAATCAGATGTTGAGGATTACTCACTAGATTTTTACACCTTGTCTTCAAATTTATTCCAGCTCTTTTATTGAGGCCTCAACATTCCCAGTTCTGAACGTTAGCAGGTCCTTTCAGCTCTCTTCCTCCCTGAATAAAGACAGATCCTGAGACATTACGAGTGGTTTTTCTCTGCCCACCCAAACCACCAGGAATAAATGGAGCAAAATCTGTTTCCAGGCACGAGACCAACGTCTCCTGCTAATGACAAAGCAAACAGCTACAGCTTCCTGAGAGAAGGGATGTTTCAGTGCCTCAAATGGACTGATTGGAGACATGAGATCCCCTGCACAGCTAAGGGTCTCTTCAGCCATGTGTGTGTGTGTGTGTGTCCCCTGCTTCCAGACCAAGTTTGGCATGTTCCACACTGGGGGTTTCTCTCTGCCACCCATTCTATAACACTCCACACCTGGGCTGCCCCTTAATTGATAATGTAATTATCAGCATAGTCATATTACTTCACACTAAGCATTTTCAACCGTTTATCACAATGTTGATCTTTATTTTAAATATAAATCAGGCAATCATTTATGTCTTTTATGCCCTTTGTATTTATTCAAGAATATTTAACTGTAGACAAAAGGTGACTTATTCATTATTCATCCCGAACAAGGCAAGTATGGCAATTTGAAAAGCCTGACATTTGAGCTTTTTGCCAACACTAGCAAAATTATATCCTTCCCATTGTAAATCAATGAAGTAGAATCATTGTGCACAAAAGAACTAAATTGCCTTGTCACTTTAATAAGGCCACCTTATATACAACCTTCAGCCAGTGCCATTGTGCAGAAAAAGGGTGCATCCTTTGCCTCAGCTGCCTCAGATCTCAGTAGGCTTTCCAATTAAATGAACATCCTCTTAGTCTTTCACTCCACTCCACTCTTTCTCCTCTCTGAGAGGCGGTGTCAGGGTGTCAGAGGCAGAACTTGCTATCAGCAGCACGCACACGTCGGTGCCAATTCACTTCCTCCAACTCCTGCTTTCTCTTGGCAGCCTTTTGAACTTGCTTGGCAATTCCAAAACCATGCAACTCCAAGAAAGCAGGTTTTTAATTTTAATTGTTTGCTGTGCTGGAATAAAGGCTGAGAAGAGCTACCCACAAAACAAGAAACTATACAAATGAGAGAATCTTTTGCACAGATAATGTAAAGTGGCAAAGAACCAATCAAGCAGAACACAAGTAGAGTATGCCAGAAAGGGAACAACTTTTTATGTTCTCATTCCACACATTAAGACCCTATTATTACAATCAGACCTGATTTTTCCCTCATCTAACACCCCTTGGATTTTACCCTCAGAGGAGAAACCTTTAACCAGCCTTTTCCAGGCTTCTAGATGACTATCCAGGACAGCTCGTTCATCATTCAGCAGCAGACGTGTCTGCAACAGCCATGCAGAGGTGGAAAGAGTAACTTCAGCCTGGATTATTTCTCAGAATCAGGGAAATGAAAACAATTAAAAGAAAGCTGTGCACGCCAGCAGTCCAAAGGCAGCCCTGGGAGTGAATCTTGGCATTTCAAAACCCTCCAAAGTCTGCAGCTTCACAATTTTTTTTGCTGCCTCAATATTTTCTCCTGTTTTGATCGTTACCTGGAAGGTGCATGGTAAAGAAAAAACCTAAGAAACAGTGATCGTATTCTTTATGGTTTGAAGATGTCAAGTTTAGTCAAAAAATGTGAATAACGACCTTTTTCTGAAGGGTATTTTAAGGAGACCAAGCAATTTTCTGTAATGTGGTTACCATAGTGATTGGCCCTCTAAAAAGACCAGGGGGAAGGGAAAAAAAATGTACATCTGTAATCAACCAGCTCACTGCAACAACAAATGCTCTGATACAGCAACACTTGTCTAGTTCTGAGCTGGAAAGATACTGGCTTTGGAAGTTAAGTATAAAAGAAACTATTTATGGGTGGAAAATAAGTCCTCGAGTAACTATTACAGAATATTTTTTGATGACTTGGGATTTTCCTTCAAAAATACATCAGTGCATAGAAGATCCTTTCTTCTTTTTTTCTTAGAAACTACTTCATCATCTGTCTGGTAGGGATTCATCCAGGAGAAGAGCTCAGCAAGCACCTGGGGAGGGCAAACAGAACCTCTGCTCCCCCCACTCCCTTCTCTTGCCTTTCCTGGAGCACCCCTTGAAAATAACTGTTAAAAAGTGCTCCAGTTTTAAACATTTCTGTAATTAGACTTACAAATGAACGCCACAAACGTTTCCCAGCCTACCTGTCTAGGTGAGGTGGGTGTATTTAAGGACAGGAACCTCAAATCACCCATCACAGAACATATAATTTGACATTTAAACCTCAAATTAGAGTCTTAAAACTTTGTCCACCTTCCTAATTCTCTTCACTGCAGCTTGACTGGGTGAAGACCATGACCAGGCCATTTTCCATGCTGGAGTTCCCTGGAAGCCCAATATTTGGAGCCTGCTCTGACTCAGAGAAGCCCTTTGCATGGCCAGATGCTGCAGCCTGGAGCCATGTGATGGCCAGAACCAGGTCACTCTCCCTTCAAGGTGAGGGATGTTAGGAAAACCCTGTCTCAGGGCTGATCCAGAAGACCCTCAAGTCCTAGGGTCCAGGAGTGTTACCTGCAGGTTTGCTGCACTCTGCCCCATCATCCAGATGATTAAGGAAGATGCTGAACAGGATCAGACCCAGTATGGATCCCTGGGCACAGGACTGGCTACTGGCCTCCAACTAGACTTCATACCATTGACCATCACCATCTGGCCTGGCCATCCAGTTTTCAATCCACCTCACTGACAACTCCTCCAGCCCATACTTCATCAGCATCTTTCTGAGGATCCTATCTGAGACAGTTTTAAAAGCCCTACTGAAGTCTAGGTAGACAACATCTACTCATCTCCAGTCATCTACCAAGCCAGTCATGTCATCAGACAACCTTAGCAGGTCAGTGAATCCATCCTGACTGCTCCAAATCACCTTTTTGCCCTTTGTGATAGACCCTTCTTGAGCTAGGAGACTTCTCCTTCAAGGTCAACCAACTCTCCTGAACCTCTTTTATCTCCAGGTCCATCTCCTGAGGGATTATCCCAAGCAGATCCCTGAAGAGGCTGAATTCTCCTCTCCTGAATTTTGGGCTTGTTGATGGGCATTGTGGGCAGACAGATGCTGCCCAACATTCAGATTAGGAAAGGGAGATACTGAAAGACCCTCTCTGATTTCTGGGGATAAGAAATCAATGTTTGTGACTTTGGACATACTCGTAAGAGTCTCTTGGTTGATACATCAAGAGACTTTAAAAATATGAGTTTCCTAAATAAATACAACAAAGAAACCCTGGAATTCACCAGGCAGGTGATTGACATGGCTGTTATCTCCTGAATACTGACTTCAGTGTTTTAACAGCAATCACATCATTTTCTCCTCCAACCATCATTGAACTGACTTGAAAAACAACAATTTATTGGGCTAAATGCTCAAAGTCTCTCTATATTATTTAATCAGGCATTAATGACCTGTTTATAACGAGAGTGTATCACGCTGTCAGTGTTGCCCTATTAGTTTGACTTGGAGCTGATACTGCTCTAAGTTTGGCTGGATAATTAGTTCCAGGGCAAATTGGATTTGGTGGAAGCATATCACTGGAGTGATGGCTCAGGTCTACCTCCAGGAAAGGAGCATTGATCATGGTTTTGTGAGTTCAGAGCCTTCCCTCTGGACTCAGGAGGAGCAGCTTGCAGAGACCCAGGACACCACAGGGGCAAGGAAGGGACAAGGGACAAGCTACTCTTTCAAGTGGATGATGGCAGACAAATTCCAGCAAGAAAACAGAAGTCACAATACAGAGTTTTTGTGCTGTTTGAAACACAGCAAGGCCAGAATTTTAGGCAGCAAGGCTTAAAACTATCCTCCAGAATCATCCTTTCCACTTGTGCATGGCCAAGCTCCAAAAGCATAGAGATACCTGATGTCCTAGGTGAGGGGAGATCCCTTTGGACCACAGATTGGGATTTCTGAACCTCAATTATCACCTTTTTTTCCCCTCTCCTTCATGTCAGCATAAATATTTATCAGAAGAAAAAGAGCTAGGCTGCAAAGGCACTAAAGGAAGAATGGGAACATCAGGGAGACAGAGGGAGGTCAATCCCAGCTTTGCAGCAGTAGATTTACAACTGGATTTACAGGCAAGGGATTGGCTTAAGGAGGGAAGTCTGGGGTCACAGAGGACAGAAGTTATCACTGTTGGCTGTAAATAAGATGTGCAAGGCAAGGAGAGCACTGGAGCTCCAGCAAGAGCAGCCTTTAGTTTTCTAGGAGGAGTCTGGTTTTTGAAGTAGGCTCTTAAACCTAATCTCTTTTTAACAGCCCTGTCAGAGATGAAGAGGCACCTCACAGGAAAAGTGCTTTACACATCAGAAATGTGAGAAGCCAGTTTCTGCAGCTCATGGAATGAAAAAACAATACACAGGAGGAAGATACGCCTTGAACTGGTAATATTTAGAGGATAATGTGGACAACAAAGCACAATATTAAAAATGAGAGTATGAACAAAAAAAAGGGAGATAAAAGCAGCCCTGTTATGATATCAATTTACAGGGGTTTAATTTAGCCTGTGTCTGTCAAATGAAAAGAAATTTTCTATTATTTGCCTCAAATGCCCACTGAAAAAAAGAGAAGACAGGTTGAGAGCTCCTGGTTTTTTTACTAAAGTTACAGTCATTAATTGTTATTGCAGATCTTTGGGAAAAAAAGAGATAAAAATAGGCTGGAAGAAGTCACGAGCTTATTTTTGTTCATTTGTTTTGAAAAAGGAAAACAAGGAGGCAGAAAGAACCTGCAGGAGATGAGAAGAAAGGGTGTCAACACAGGAGACAGCACCAAAAAAATTCACCAGGGTCTGGAGCCACATCTGAGCGTGCAAGAACCATAAAACCCTCACTTCTGAATCAGGGTAACTGGTGAGCATTCCAAAAGGGACCTCAGAGGGGCAGGAAAGGGGACTGAAGTCCAACCCAACCCTCTCCCTGTAGTATTTTGATCCTTACAAAGCCTGGAATATATACAATATTGTAGGATCAGCATCTTGAAGAACAGAAAAAAAGACTAAACAGGCTTGAAGAGCAGATTCCTCCCAAAAAAAAAGAGATATCATATCAAAATCAATGTGTCTGACCTGAAGGCATCAGAGATACCATCAAACATGGGTCATCTCCTCTTGCCATGCCACCAAGGTTGGGAAAAAGAATGGAATATCATCTGACACAGTTAGAAGAGCTTCTAGGCACAGGAACCCTTCTTCAGGTCTGAAGCAGCAGCACACATCCAGCTGGAGACAGAATGGCCCC
This sequence comes from Merops nubicus, assembly GCF_000691845.1. Lineage (NCBI taxonomy): Eukaryota > Metazoa > Chordata > Aves > Coraciiformes > Meropidae > Merops > Merops nubicus. Next base: position 48,777 of record NW_008603796.1, on the reverse strand, counting down.
AACACCAGCAAGTTTAAATTAAGACAGTTGATTAAATAATCAGAAGCAGTTGATGCTGGTGGAGCAGAGGGAAGTTGTTAGAGAAAGTAGAAGACTAAGGTAAAGGGGTAAAAAAAGGTAAATATTGCCTGTGGGAGGCAGAGACCATAACAACAGGACAGGAAAAAGCAAACCAGTGTGGGGAAGCCCAGTGTTGTTGGAAATAACTGGTTCAGATGTGTAACAGACAGAATAGTTTCAGCCACTGTTGAGTCCCAAACAGTAGAAGGCTCAGCCTGTCCACCTCAGAGCATCCCTACCACCACCAGGGGATGTTATAACCAAGTTCACAACTCCTTCTCCCATCCAGGAATTCTCCAAAATCTTTGCTGAAATAAATATCCACCTCACTCTGTTTTTTTTAGACATCAAACCCACCCAGATTTTCTGAGTACTAAGGGTCCACAGAGAAGATATGGGTCACCACAGGTCCAAAGCCACTAACACAATTCCCTCACAAATCCCAGAGAGCTTTAATTAATGGTGAAATGAAAACCAGAATATTCTTAGTAGATTTTATTTGGGTGAGGAATAGTTCAGGAGCTATGCAGGTGGCAGCCAGTGAAGATGCCAAGTCCTGGTGCATAGTTTTGTGCTATAGGGAGATGGCAAGATTTAATCATTAGGGGAAATCTTAATATCTTTTTTCCTTCTTCCTACACCATCTTCTGCAAAAAACTAGAGGAGTAACCTCCTCACTCACCTTTGCTTCCAGTTCTTCAGTGGGTAAGGAGACCACACTGGGGTAGGGTGGCTGTCTTCAGGCAAGCCTGATGACCAGTTGCACTTGACCCTCCACCAACTACAAAGGCCAAAGCTGGACAGAGAAATTATCTGCACACCTACATGGTGGGGCAGCAGCTCTCTCTTCCACCATCCCACCAGGAGCTGGAAACACTCTGCCTGTCTCCTGAGGTCTTGCAAGGATGTGCTGGATTGCCCTTGCTCTACACAGCCTTGCAACCCACCTCGTTGCTTCTATGAGCATGAACAAGTTCAGCCTGTCCTAAATTGCACTGACAGCAGCAAGGCAAGGCACAGCACTGCTCCACGGCCAGGAGCAGGAGGTAGGCATTGAGAAAGAGGAGTCTAGAGGGGTTTGAGCTGGGGATCCAACCAGCTGAACCCAGGTGCTGAGGTGAGCTGGGTGCCTGAGCTCCTGTTACAGCAAATGGAAAGAAAGGTTGGGCTGGGATCTGTTGCTTAAAAGTGGATCTCATAGAATCATAGAATCCTTTAGGTTGGAAGGGACCTCCAAGATCATCAAGTCCAACCATCAAGCCAACACTGCTGAGTCCTCTCCCAAAACAGATCAGAATCTGTCAGTGTTGGAAGGGACCACAAGGATCCCCCAGTTCCAACCCCTCTGCCATGAGCAGGGACACCTCCCACTAGATCAGGCTGCCCAGAGCCTCCTCCAGCCTGGCCTTAAAGACCCCCAGGGATGGGGCCTCAACCCCCTCCCTGGGCAACCCATCCCAGGGTCTCACCACTCTCCTGGGGAAGAACTTCTTCCTCACATCCAGCCTGAATCTGCCCACTGCCAGCTTTGCCCCATTCCCCCTAGTCCTGTTGTTACTTGAGATCCTAAAAAGTCCCTCCCCAGCTTTCCTGTAGCCCCCCTAAGATACTGGAAGGCCACAATAAGGTCCCCTGGGAGCCTTCTCTTCTCCAGACTGAACAGCCCCAACTCTCTCAGTCTGTCCTCACAGCAGAGCTGCTCCAGCCCTCGGATCATTCTCGTGGCTCTTCTCTGGACACGCTCCAGCAGCTCCACGTCCCTCTTGTCCTGGGGGCTCCAGAACTGGATGCAGTGCTCCAGGTGGGGTCTCACCAGAGCAGAGTAGAGGGTTGATAAGAGTTGGGTTTTCTGACAGGCCTCCAGCAGAGCAGAGGTTCCCCATGTGTCCTGTAAGACACCTGCATGAGGCTGACAGGTATCCTAATACCCTAGGGTGCCAGATTTGGCAGGAAATTCTTATATTTAGGTAACTGGATGAAGTTCCACTCAAACCAATGGAGTAACAGGAGCCCAGAGCAAGGTTCAGCTCACCCCCTAAAGCAAACATCAGCTGGCTGGTGGCTCTCTGTGCCCCACAGACAATCAGAAGAGCTTGGACACCAAGCACACACAAAGGTGCCTATACTGAGATGTCTTAATTGTAGCTGGGTAGGATCCAGATGCTTAAGCAGCTCAGGCCCATCCAAAAAGGCACAAATCATTTTTTCCCCAA
>NW_008603796.1:6469-46473 GCF_000691845.1 Merops nubicus | reverse complement strand
CAGCAGGATAAAGTTCTCTTCAGCCTGACATCCTTTTTCCAGGGCTGAAAGGAGTTAGTCTCATCCATCTAAGCTTGTAGGGCAGGATGCTCAAACTAGCTTTGTTGTGGGTAATCCCCCTGCTCTACCTTCCTTCTGTGCTCCCTGGGCAGGCAGCACAGACCTCTCTGGGGATAAAAAAAAAAGAGTTCAATATCTGTGAAAGCCCCTATAAACTTGAAACCAAGTTATACATCCTATTAATCCAATTTTGCCCAAGTCAATAGAATTACATTTTCTTTATAGAGCAAAAGGACTCCCCTGCTGGACATAAATAAAATGAAGAAGACCAGGACCAACATTATCAAGCTGGCAAGTGCTTTCACCTAGGTGGAAAAACAATTCCACTTTGTCATCTACAACTCCTCCACAGGATTTCTTTCTCCTCCTTTAAATAAAGACAGCAGCAGAACAGCTTTTAGTCTTTTGGCACCTTGTCACAAGTCAGAGACACTCGTAGGGGTATCACTGGGACAGAGATGGGTAGTTTAATTTTCCTTTCATGAAGAGTCTGGTCTCCACCTTTGAAAATGCAGCAGAAAATTAAGAAGTGACCAATACCTCTGAGATAGACACAGAAATAAACACCAAGAGAAATCATTCTTTCAAGCTTTTCTAATATTGTACATTTTTTCCTGCATTCTATCTTTCAAGCACTTCCCAAAGTGATACTTTTTTAGCCTTGCTCATTGAGGAAAAAACACCACGAAATGCTATGCTGCCAAATAAAAATGCCCCCAAATGCGCCCCCAAAGGTTTAATTAGAAATAGTAATAATATTACCTCAATTGCCACGATGTTTTTAAAACCTCAGTTCTTAAAAGGCTGGGTGTTGACTGCTGGGACACTGGCAAGGTCACAAAGGCACCTGAAAACACACTGAATTTACCTCAGAGCTGGCATTTAAATAAAACATGAAGCATTTCAGTGTTCTCTGTCTACCTACACAGCCAAGGGAAAGGGTCACGGGGTTCCCATCCCTGTTTTGTTGCCCCACTCGTGTCAGGATGAGGAAGATTTGAAGCCTGAGTCCAGCAAATTTCCCATCTGCTGGGTTATCAGAGTCAGGGAGGAGAGGATCACAGGCAAACCCTCCCTGGAACACTACCATGGTTTCATATGGGCTCCTTTGAATCCAGCAGCATAAAAAATGATCTATTTTTTTACCCCTTTTGGCCAAAACTGCTTGGCCAGTTCAATGGGGGGGTGAAACTCTGGACCTGCTACATCGACAGCGAGTCAATGGAAATAAATGGAATATTTACACCACATGAAATAACCCAGTTCTCAGAAAAGGATCCTGAAGCACATGAACACTCTTCTGTGTGTGTGCTGCACTTATTTCACAAAGAAAAAGGAATTAGGGGGAGAAAAAGTAGAATATGAGGGGTAGGTTTGGGTCAAGATGAGTTCCTCACTTGCGTGGCTCTTTGGATTAAAGACTTCCAGGTCAATAATTTTCCCCTTGTTGAGTTTCATCTTATCCCATCACCCACTCCCACACAGATGCTGCCTTCATTTTAGTATATATATATTTTTTTAAAACCCTTTCCTATCTATGGCATCACTCCATTTGTTAAATTCTTTTTGATTTCTCCAAGCTCCTTGCCCTGATCTTGCACCTTTCAGTTCAGTCTGTCCAAGTAGCCTATTTACATGGAAACCAGGTATTTTTAACCACAAGATTTTTAAGAGAACAGTATTCCAAGCATCACAGAATTGCATAAATACAGATTAATTTACACATGGATGATCCATGCAGAAAAACAAAGGTAAATTGTCCATCTCTTCTCTCTGAAGGCACTTGTGCAGGTCTCTCTCTTCCTCGTGGAGAAAACCTGTCTGCTCTACACCTTTACAAACCTCTTCCAAAATTTCCCTGAGTCTATTTCTGCCCCTTTCCTCATGAAGATCTTGTTGTAATCTCTACCATATCTCCTTGTCCTGTGGCTCTGTGAGAGGAAGCTGAAAGCTGAAACACAACTACCAGTCAACCTGTGAACGTGAGCTTGAGTTTTGGACAGAGCTGGAACATTAGTCAGTCTTTAGCTGTCCCCAGACAGGCTGGTTTCTCACAGATCAACATCTGTAGCCTGAATGTTTTTATAATGAACTTGGAAATGAATTTTAATTGGAATCTGGGAGTTATTCCTGCAAATTCTCCTCTCATGTTAACATGTTATCTTTTTAAAAACACACAGCATAGGTTTCAAAAAACTACCTTGCCTATAGAAGGAGCAGTTGTTTAAATATATATTATATCTCCTGGCCCTTTTTGGTGATGTATTTCATAAACATGAAGTTCAAAAACTAAAATATAAGGGAGGAAAGAGGAAGAAGAAGAAAACAAAAAAAAGCAGTGAATTGAACCTGAGCTTTTCCTTTAATTTCACTGCAAGTTGTTGCATCGTCTTCATAATCACTGAAAGTGAAATCTGTAATGCAGATCTAGAATAAATTAAGGTTGGAAGCAAACAAAATAAAGGGAGAATTGACTATTCATAGCAACCCCATCTTCAAGTTATAACACACTGCAGCAGAAGACTCCTGCTGATGCCAGTTTGAATAGTCCAGCAGAACATAAAACAGATTAAATACAAGAGAAATTTTGAGCTTCCATTTGTAACCTATAATTATTCCATATTTTAGGGTGTTATATGTTTAAATTACCCACATCAGGGGACTTTAGGATTTCAAGAGTGTGGAATAGAATAGAAACTGTTACTCTCATTTTGACAGGCAGGCAGGAAGATAATTAATATGTACTACAGAAGAAGATTAAAGAAAAGCACCAATTCCATGGCTGACCATTTTCAATATATTTACAAGTAGTTCAACATTTTCATCAAGAAAGCTTTTTATAACAGAAAGTAGAAACAGGATTGCAAAATTCTATAGTTATAAGGAAAAAAAAGAACTAAAATTGGGGAGAAAGTTCAAGGGGCTCACACAAGGCACCACAAAATGAACACATTGAACCCACAGTAGGAGACACAGATTCAGAGTTAATATTCATGGAATGCACTCATTAATAAGTCAAAATTTAAGACTAATTTTGTCCCAACAGAAGGTTTTTGGCTGCTGCACCGTTGGAGGTGTCTGTGGTCCAGAGCCACAGGCATAAGCTGCACACCCACCTCCCTTTGGCCACCGAGGTGACAGGGGAAGCCTGTTCCCCACTTCAGCAGGGTCAGAAGGCCCAAAGATACCTTCAGCACAACTCTGTCAACAGCTTCCTTCCCCTGCTCTGTCTCAAACAGCATTTTAAAAACCAAATTGCACTGTGGGAGTGTTGTAGAGCATCACCAACTCTGAGTACTTTCATCCTGAAGTAGACAGGGATGGTGCTGGAGCACATGCCCCAATGCTCAGCGTGAAGAATAAGAAGAGAACATCTCAGAACATTGAGAACGTTTGTCATTTCAGCCAGGACCCCTGCCACAAACACTGCAGCCCTGGAGACCTGCCCAACCCACCTTTAGAATCATAGAATCCTTTAGGTTGGAAGGGACCTCCAAGATCATCAAGTCCAACCATTGAGCCCTTAGGGCTCTAAAGTCCTCTGCTAAAACAGATCAGAATCTGTCAGGGTTGGAAGGGACCACAAGGATCCCCCAGTTCCAACCCCTCTGCCATGAGCAGGGACACCTCCCACTAGATCAGGCTGCCCAGAGCCTCCTCCCGCCTGGCCTTAAAGACCCCCAGGGATGGGGCCTCAACCACCTCCCTGGGCAACCCATCCCAGGGTCTCACCACTCTCCTGGGGAAGAACTTCTTTAATCTGACTGCTTTGAGTAAAATTCCTTCAGCAGCATCAGCCCTTCAAGCCCACTGGGTTCTCTGGTTAGTTTTCCATCCTAGAGGGTTTTCAAAACCCAACTAGACGAAGCCCTCAGCAACCAGGTCCAAACTCAGAGCTGACCCTGGACTTGACTAGACCCTCCCAAGGTCCCTTTCAGCCTCAATGTTTTGTTTTCCTGTACCTAGCCCAAGCCCTGCACTGCTCCAGCTGATCCTCCCATTGATGTTCATCTGGAAAGGATGAGAAGTGGAGTTCAGGCTCGTTCATCTGACCTATGGTCACATCTCTAATTCCAATATAGGCTCTGAAATGTAGCAACTCTGGCTGGTGGGGAAATTTTCTGAAGGTTCATCTGACCTATGGTCACATCTCTAATTCCAATATAGGCTTACAAGCTTCACAATTTAGCAACTCTGGCAAACCTCATGGCTAGTGGGGAAATTTTCTGAAGGTCCAAAAAGATTGAGATATTTAAACTGACCTATGGTCACATCTCTAATTCCAATATAGGCTCTGAAATGTAGCAACTCTGGCTGGTGGGGAAATTTTCTGAAGGTCCAACAAGATTGAGATACTTAACCCTCCTTCAGCAGAAACAGGAACACGTCTGCAAGGAATTTTTACTCTACAATATGGGTTCAGGTCTTCTGGCCCTCAGTACTGCCTCTAGAAGGTTGTTCCAAGTCGTCACATCTCTAATTCCAATATAGGCTCTGAAATGTAGCAACTCTGGCTGGTGGGGAAATTTTCTGAAGGTCCAACAAGATTGAGATACTTAACCCTCCTTCAGCAGAAACAGGAACACGTCTGCAAGGAATTTTTACTCTACAATATGGGTTCAGGTCTTCTGGCCCTCAGTACTGCCTCTAGAAGGTTGTTCCAAGTCCTGTTTCCAACTCAGAATAAAACCTCCCAGTAGTTTCCAGGGCCTGTTATGCTGCAGCTCTCCTCGATGGATGTTAGCTGCAGAAAGGGATGAGAATCCCCTTTTTTGGGAAAATGACAGCTAGGGTGAGAGGTGCCACCACAGATCTGCCAAGTGCTGAGGAACAACAGAAGGATTCTCCACTGAAAATGGACTCTGCTTTGCTTGCACGTGTGGCTTTTGCTTTGCTTATTAAACCATCTTTCTCTCAGCCCTCTTTTCTCACATTTAACCTTCCAGTTCTTCCCTCCATCCCACAGGGAATGAGGATGCTGCAGCTCTCCTCGATGGATGTTAGCTGCAGAAAGGGATGAGAATCCCCTTTTTTGGGAAAATGACAGCTAGGGTGAGAGGTGCCACCACAGATCTGCCAAGTGCTGAGGAACAACAGAAGGATTCTCCACTGAAAATGGACTCTGCTTTGCTTGCACGTGTGGCTTTTGCTTTGCTTATTAAACCATCTTTCTCTCAGCCCTCTTTTCTCACATTTAACCTTCCAGTTCTTCCCTCCATCCCACAGTGGCTGCATGGGGCTGAGCTGCCCCCAGGGACTAACCCACAAGAAGGCAGAGAGAGGAAAACCAAGGAAATGTCAGAGCAGCAGGAAGAGGTCCTGAGAGAAAGGATTACCTGGGAGGAATTTAGGCACAGTTTTTTTCTGCTGAAAACCTCCTTTTCCTGGATGCCTGCTGCGTTCAGGACAGGATGCAAAGAACCCCCAGGATCCCACATTCCTGCAGGTAATTTGAAGGCACCAGTTTGGATTTCTCACCAGTGATGCTGCTCTGCTGCTTCTGGCTGATGTTTTGACTGTTCAAGCACCTGCTTCCCTCCTGTCAAGCGTGGAAAATGCTATCAGCAGAAAGTTCTCCATTCCTTGGGGACTCACTCTGAAGTTCCTAAGATGTTTCTTGGTTGTACTTTTACTCTGTGAGCTGTCCTTAATTTACCCCTCCTTCACAGGCTGCCTCTTCTCCCACCTTTTATTAGGATGGTGCTTGTTCTGGACATAGTGGAATATTTATTGCCAAGCTCCTGTGGATCTAGTTTTCTTATTTTATAAACTTGCCTGCACTGAAAAATGCATTATAGAGGATTATTCCCCAAACCCCACCATCTCCATACGACACACAGTCTCACACAGTGAGCAAAGACAAGTGGGGTGCTCTGGGAGCCTTATTCATCCTCTCTCAAAATCTAATCAACTGCCCCAGATTTCAGAAGCACTCAGCTTTTGCCCAAACTCTTTCCTTAATTCATATTTTTCTGCTGTTAGAGGTGATGTTCCACCCCCGAATCATTCACTGCTTCACCACAGTTTAAAGCAGCAATGTGACTCCTTTAGAACATGGACAATTTTGGGGTAAAATGCAACAATATTGACTATTTACATTTCAGAATCATCTCCCCTCAAATGTGCTTCCTTCCAGCCCTGAGGACAGGTCGTGCCTTCCCCTGTGGCCTCACAGGGTGGAAGCACATAATTTATTTCTTTGGTCAATCCAAAGTAAATATTTTAATCCAAAGCACTTTGCTTTCTACATTGCAGCTTAGGACATAACAACTCAGCCCCTCTCCCAGTGGCAGATCCAAACAACCCCTCAGCCATCCCCCCCAAGCTGTGGCTCCAGCACAGCATCCAGGCTGCCCGTGTGGCTGCTTGGTTGGGACCAAGGGGTTTTGGTGGCCAGGTGAAGAAGAACCAGGTTCAGGAAGATCAGATTTGTATCTGAATGTCTGTAAATCAAAGGGTCCTCCTTAGTCAGTGCTCCTCAAGTTTTTAATGTATTTATTTTTCCTTCAAATATTCATGGTGCTGCTTCACACTCAATAGAGGGAACTCCAGCAATAGCACCCCAAAATTGTTGGGCAGCTAAAAACACTCAATCTGTAAATGATTCTCCTTAAAGCAAGATAAAACCAGATTCTACCTCACTAGAGCTTATCACAGAGTCCTTCCAAATGCTGCAAGACACAGCCAAGGCAAGAGGCAGCCCAGGAACAAGTCCCAGCTCACTGAGGAGCTGAATAGATCCCAATGGACACAGTCACTGCCTGCAAAATGCATGAATGCACCAACTGCATCATTGTTTTAGCAGGAAAAGCTTCCCTGAGGCCAGCTTGGAGGTCTCCCGTGGACGTGGACAATAAGTTTACAGTCACTGGCTTGGAGAAAACATGCTAAACCAAAATGCTTCTTCACAGCCACATCTTCTGTCTCCAGGGTCTCTACAGGCTACTCCCCTCCAAGGGAGGAGGAGACTGGACATCACAAAAAACTTCTTAAGCCACAGGGTTGTCACAAATTGGCCCAGGCTGCCCAGGGCAGTGGTGGAGTCACCATCCCTGGAGGGGTTCAGAAGATGTGGAGATGGGGCAGTGAGGGACATGGGTTAGTGGTGGGACTTGGCAGTGTTAGCTGTTGGACTTGATCTTAAATGGTTCTGTGACATCCTAACCACTCTGTCACAAGTGATAACTGATCACAACGTGGCAAGAGTTTGTCAGATACCAAACCCTGAGTAATGTTGGTGTCTAGGGACCATACTGGACTAAATTTCCTAAAGGATACAAAGGGAGAATAATGTGACTCTGTGGAGAAAAGATCCTCTGACAGAAATCTGTCTTGGGCAAAGGCAGGGACTGGGAAAGCATCTCGGGCTGCTCTCTGTTCAGGATTTGGGAGGGTCCCAGTGCTCTGGACAGCCTGGAGGAGATGCTCTGTCACTCCACAACCACAGCAGAGTGCAGGTGGTCAGGCAGACATCCAGCACATCCATGGACCCAGGTCTGAAGGCTGAGGGGGAAGTCCTGAAGCTGGTGGGCAGGGCAGAATCATGTTCCTGAGCCTGCATTTTCAAATGCTTCAAGCCCAAAGGGCTGAGAGGAAAGGGGCTGGTGAGCACAGCCCAATTCCTGGCTGCTTTGCCTCACACTAACCCTGATCCTGTGTCCCCTCCACACAGCCTGGAGCTGGCAGAGCCCTGGTGATGCTGAGCACACAGACATGATGAGAACTCACAAATTCCACAGGGAAGAGCTAAAACTCCCCTTCAAATCCCCCACAGGGGGTAGTTCCAGTGCTGCAGGGACACTTGCAGCTGTAACCATCTACTTTGGCTCCATGGGACAAAAGGTTAATAATAGACTCTATTTCCTGGAGCTTGAAAAGCAGCTCCAAACTATCCCAAAAGCTAACTCCAGTCGGTTAAACGAGCACAGGGAAGCACAAATATTAACAAGTTCAGGGACAGTGTGAGTGATTTCTGATGAAGCAGAAGCTAACACAGTCCCCTGCTGGAAAAACACTATCAAAGCAGGTGATTTCTGTGCTGCTCAGCCAGGCCTACAGCAAACACAGACCTACCACAGGCTGCCCTTAACAAAACCTAAGCAAAAAACCCCAAATTATTTGGAGAATCTCACCCAGGGAGATGAATCTCACCTAGTGAGATTGCTGCTGCACCTCGTGGGTCCATCTGTGTGCATGCCACGAGTCCCACAGTGCTGATGCTGAAGGGTCCCAGAAATGCAGAGTTTGCACTTCAGGGCAATGCTGAGATGAACTTTGAGGTGAATTTGCTCTGCAAGGCACACTCCATCAGCTGGAAAAGGGATGGACCTTGTGTGCCCTGCACTTGATCTCTTTAATTCATGTGAATCAAACACCACCTTGGAGGTGCAGAGGAGCCTAGAGTTGGAACTAGACTATCCTCCTGAGGCTTTCATTAATTTAAGGTGATTGAGTTTCCCTCACAAACACCACCTTGGAGGTGCAGAGGAGTCTAGAGTTGGAACTAGACTATCTTCCTGAGGCTTTCATTAATTTAAGGTGTTCCTCACCTTCCAACTCTGCTTTTAAATGGCAAGAAATTGTCTTTTATCTCAACCTTTAAGCTTTTCCATCTTCTTTCCTTCCTCCAGCTCCTGATGAGGAAGAGGAGAGTAGCTGCATGGGGGTATGGCAGCCAGCCACTGTCAATAAAAAACACCCCACAATAAGGTCCCCAGAACAATTAAGGTGACAATGAGGATTTCAGATGATGGGAAATACCTGTCTACACAATGAAGAAGCAAGAGGAAAGCTGAAAAACACAAGATTTCTCCTGACAAGCTATAAGATGCTACACTCAGACTCCTCTGCTCAAGTATAACTCCAGCTAAATTAAGCTGGAAGAGATAAATCACTTCACTCACCTGAGCTCACTTATTAACCCCTTCAAATGCCTCGTCCAAAGACTGAAACCATCTTTCCCAGCAAGTGACTCCCTACACTTCCCTCCACCCACCCCATCATCCTGCAAAAAGCATCAGAGAGGATGTTCCTACCATTAAAAGAAATCATCCCACCCCCCCATTTTAGGTAGCACCAAGCAAATAACACCCCTGTGATAGACACTGACCACAGAATTCAGGTTTATCCAGCTAAATCATGCATGTAGACAAGTATTTTACTGTCATTATGCAGCCATTTGATTTCCTGGTGTTGCTTTGTTCCCTTTCATTACCTTCTCTCTTTGATCTCCTCCATCTCTTACTGACCTGACCCAAGAGGGTTGTGTAAAGAAAGTGAAGATTCCTCAGCACAAGACAGTCCAGATCCTCATTCCTGCCCCTCTAAACAACCCTTGTTTTGTTTTCCAGACACCCATTTGCTATTAAAACATCCCATGAAAAAGCCCTTTCAGGATAACCCATCTACGACCAAATAGCAGAGGCAATTTATAGGGAAGTGAAAAATAAATCCATTTTCCTTCTCAACCTCACAGCCCCCCCTATTAGACAAAATGTAACGCTCATAGGCTGAGGGGGAAAATCATGGTTTAATTACAATGATGTAGCATGAACACTTTAGTAGTCGATACCAGGGTATTACTGGGACATCTCAACTAAACTCGAGTTCTCCACGTGGTTTCCACCCAGGAGGTTTGTGCAGAGGCAGTCAGCTGCTCCATCTTTCAGCTGTCCTGAACGTGGTGAGACAGACAGACACACACACACACACACCAGTAAGTACAGAGAAATGTTATGCTACATTTTGGACAGTTCAGAACTTGAAAGTGCTTCACATCTAGAGGATAAGAAATGGCTTCGTCTCCTCATCCCGAAATGATGAGAGCAAAGAAATAACCCTTGAAGAGGTTAAATAAACAGTGCCCCGTTTATCCATGCTTATACAAAGTTTCCAACCATTCAGAAGGTCCCTGGGGAAATTTACAGTCTATATACAGTATAACAAATTGTCAAAGAAAAAGAGTTCAGATGCTCCTTGGTTCCCAAAAGTCTGAGGCTCGCTCTCTGCACTAGAGACAACAGCTCCCTACAAGCTAAGGTGGTGGGGGGGGTTGTGTTTATTTTGCAGGTTTTTTTTGTAAAAATTAGTAACCCCAGTCCACCTTGAATAAAATCAGTCCCTAAGTCCTGGTGGTATTTAACAACTGCTTAATCCCAGCGTTTAAGGCATGTTCATTAGATGTCAGTATAGGTGTGATGTCAGAAATCACATGAATCACAGGTACTAAGAGTCAGCAAATTTACACAGCAATGCCACTCTTTACAATATAAAATAAATTGTTATGAGGGAAGTTGTTCCTGAGTTAAAATCTGCTCAATACTGCTAAGATTCATGTTTTCCTTTCACACTTCTTCCTCTGGAATGTTCTTTCACGTGTGCTCCACTGACAATTAACTGTCTGAAAACAGCCTGGAGGTCAGAAAGTAAAAATGTTAGCAAAATTCTCATCAGATGGGGCATTCCCAAATCTAAATTCAGCCAAGATGCCATGAATTTGCAGGGTTTAGCATCACTTAGCTTTTAGCAGAAGTATTTTCTAAGTGTGAAGATTTAGATATATGTTAGGCCACAAAAGGAAAACATTTGGGTATCATAAATTTAAAGTTCTGTGAATATATGTAATTGTTATTGTGGACATTTTTACTTTCCTTACCCCATTCTCCTTTAAAATTAAAGGAAGAAGTTTTTAAATTGTAGGAACAGATTAAAATACCTACAAATATACTCAAGCTTTTTAAATCAGACAACTAATTGTCTATTCAGAGTCTTCAGCATCCATTGCCACAGAACTGTTTCTCAAGTATGTAATCACTGACATTCTTTCCTATTTAAAAAAAAAAAAGCTGTTCTTGGCTGAGGGAAATGGAGAGCTATAAAAACAGATTTTTCATTGGATTCAAAATGTGCATGATAATTTTTACGACCTTCATCATCCTGTCTCTGACTCATGAAAAAAAAAACCAACTCATGTTCCTATAAACATTTGCTCAGGTCTGACAAGTTCAAGGGCACTAGAAAAATCAGGATGACAAAAGGTGTGACTCAGGTCTGTGCTAGACCTGCACTTCTGACTGTCAGCTGCAGAAAAAAAAACACCTCAGAAAATTGCACTGTCTGGAGTTGAAAGTTTGCTGAAATCACTGAAACACCTACAATGAGCTTTCATGGGATTAGTGTTTTAAGTGCTCCAGCTGAAGCTCACCATTTGCAGTGATGTAGCATCTCCTATTTTAAATACAAGAAAAAGATTGCAATAATTGCCCCTATCAGACTAGGGAATAAATGTCCATTTACAATTTCCCAATCTGTCAGCAGTGCACATTATGAATTACAGTATGATTTAAAAAGAATCTTACTTCCAGATTTGTTTCCATTTAAATCCTACTAAGACAAAACCCAGCATCACGCTGAGAAAATGGGGTGGGGAAGGAATGACTGCTGCCAGCCTGAGGATTCCAAACAAAATCTCACTTAGTGGTATAAAAACCAAGCTCTGAATGAAGCTGGGTCTAGCCCACGTGTCTTCTGCACAAAGGTCAGCTAAACTTTCATCATTGTGACCCTGAAATATAAATAGTGATGATTTATTCACAAAATTCTGGAGGAGATTGGTTTTTGCTTTAACAAACTGTAGGATCTGTTAAATTAGCAACCAGCTGCATGTTTAAGCACAGGAATAGAAAATGTGGTACATAAACACCCTAAAAATCACAGTCATAAAAAGCAGGCAAGTACATCAGTCTTTTGGTGGCCAAAGCACAATGAGTTATTCTGCCAAACAAGTGTATGTGAACATAAAGCCTGGCTGTTAGTTTTGTTAAAAAGTGTTTCTACTGTCAATAAAACAACTTTCTGTATTTTAATACTGCTCTTAAAGAGTTGTAAACTGTTTAAAAATGTTTATTTATGTCACGGACATAAATAAGAGTGAAGGATTTAAATAGTGGTCAATGGGGAAAAAGAGGTTTTTTTTTTTGAATTTGCATGTGTGATGAGTGGGTCATCTGGAACAAAACTGGAATTATCCACAAAAAAACTCTGACATTTCTTAGGTAAGACAGTACTGCCATCATTTCTAACACTTGTGACCATTGTAACAACAAGAGGAGAAAAAAAAACAACATACCAGCCCTGATACATCAACCACATATGCATTCAAAATTACAGATATTTACAAGAAAAATATATATTTAATTAAAAAGCCACTGAAAAACATGGACTTTTAGTCAGGTGCTGCACTTTTCTGCAAAATGAGGTAATTTAGATGCAAACAAATTAAGTTTAGTAGAGTTCAGGATCCACAGTCTCCACACACTTTAAAAGTAGAGATTGATTCAGTAAATGGCTTGACTGTTTCTGGATGTTCAGAGCAAGAGATCACCAGATCCAGTTACATCCTCTTTTGTAGTGCTCTTGATGCAACACTGACTAATGTCAGAAGGCTTCCCAGCTCAGTTTTACAACTGGTCTTTCAATAGAAAGAAAAAGGGGAAAAAAAAAAAAGAAGAAAAAAAGGAGTTATAAGTTGGTTTCATCCCAGGATGGATCATTCATGTTCTTTAGAACTTTTCTAACGAGCTTCTCCAAGTCCTTGCGAGCTCTTTGTTCTTCTTCTAATGATTTCTTCATCTTTTTGTTATCCTGTTGAACAGAGACAGAAATATTACTGGTTTGCTGGGGGGGTTTTTTTGGTCTGTTTTTGTTTTGTTTTGCTTTTAAAGATCTTTCCTGGCTGCATCCACATTATCACAAATTCTGAAGGCTCTTCTCAGTGAGGCTCCTATCAGCTCTTCAAAAGCAAAGCCTTCTATTAAAATGTCACAAATTATTCACACAATGCAACAAAAGCTGTTTTCTGTATATATTTAGGGGTGTTTACAACACAAGTGCTAGTAACAGATGACCAATAATCTTGAATTCTTCTGCTCAAACTCCATCAAGGACGAGCAGAATCTATTTGTTGTTAATGGAGAGGGGAAATGGAGCAATAAATAGAATAAATACCCCCCCTGAAGAGCCTCCTGTGATTACAACCAGTTTCCCAACCTCAGAGAAGCTTCTGAAAACTTAATGCAAATTAACCTGCTTCATTAGGAAAGTAAATGGTTGAATGGAGTAGATTAAAAAGCATTATGCTCTCTGGTAAAGTGGTTTGTGGCTAAATTTTAAACCAGAGCAGTCAGGCCACAGGAATATCAGTGAGTTGTTATTGCTGCTTGTGATGTGAATTTGATTTTTTAAGGCTGTCAAATTTGCATGGAACCTGGAACACCCATTTTATATGTTGAAAACAGCAGAATTTCAGTATTGAAGACACCAAGTGGGAAACACTGGGCAGGCTCACAGATGGGCAAAGAATTTGGATTCACATTTATAGACCAAAACCTAGAGTAAATTCAATACAAATCCATTTTACATTAACACAGGAGATTTTATCCAGCTTCCTGAGTCATAAATAACTGTTCAGGTCAGGCAGCAAATGAACAGAGGGGAGGGTAAGGATAATTCAGTGCTTCTTTGTCTCTGCATTAAGCACTGACTACATCCAGCAACATTAACATGGTTTGAAGAGGCTGTGACCTGACAAGAAAAAGGTGGTTTTAAATCCCTCATTTTGGATACTTTGAACAAGCTTAAAAATCAGCTGCAGCTTCCATACTAGCAACTCAGGTGAGTTCTTCCACAACTGCCCCATGGGACCAAGCAGCACCCCAAGCTGAGCTGAAGCCCTCAAAAAAAACCTTCCAAAGGACTCTTGTCTCTGGAGATGAGAAGTTTCAAGAACTGATCTGTAAGAGCTGTCTGGGTTACTGAAAGATCATTAATAAAGGCATAAAGAACAAGCTTAAAAATCAGCTGCAGCTTCCATAATAGCAACTCAGGTGAGTTCTTCCACAACTGCCCCATGGGACCAAGCAGCACCCCAAGCTAAGCTGAAGCCCTCAAAAAAAACCTTCCAAAGGACTCTTGTCTCTGGAGATGAGAAGTTTCAAGAGCTGTCTGGGTTAAAGATCATTAATAGAGGCATAAATAGATATAGAAATTTATCCTACTAAAATTATACATTCCAGAGCAAATACTATTTCCCAGTCTCTATAAGCTCATTTTGCTGGTGATACAGCACAGCTGAATTTGCTGTCACAAGTTCTAACACCCAAAAATAAATGAAACAGAGCTTAGTAAGTCACCTCAGAGAGGAGCCTTAACATTTTCTCCAAGATGCTCCCAGGAGCAATGACAACCATGAAAAGAGGATGGGTTTTGTCACAATTGGTAGGTTTTACTTTCAAAAGTATAGTCCAAAATTCAAGTTCATTCCTGCCAAAGTGAATCCACTTACAAGCTATATTTTTATAATAATCCTTCCATCTTTCCATTCTCCATGTTGCTATAAATGTATAAAGCTACCAACCTGTCTTAACTCCTGGACTTCATCCTTTAATGCATATACTGTGTCAACGAGGCTTCTAAAATGAAAAAAAAGATGTGTTACAACAGTTTTCAGAAATACACATCTAAATCTTCTATCAGACAACACAGTTCAATGCATTTAAAACCAACCCAACCCACCCAAGAGCTCACAGCTAATTTCAAACTTAAATTAGAAGATATTGTCTCTTATCCTGATTTATAATAAGGCAAGGATGTGTGAGCAGCTTCTGGAACAGGATACACCTATTCCCTACTATAAATACCCCACACACACACTGCTGGGATGGGAGATGGGAGGTGGAAGAGTTGATTAAATGTTCTTACTTCTCTTCTATAACAGTCTGACCATTACTTTTAGTTTCTTCTACAATAATTTTTTCTTCTTCTGGGAGCAGGACTTGGGGAGCTGATTCTTTCCGGGAACCTGTTGTAAAAATAAATTGCCAAATGAGCCACTCACAAATGGTGCATTTTTCAGACCATTATTTCATTCACTGGGGGATGCCCCTGTGTTACCAAGGTGTATCACTTTCCATTCCCCCCTGCCCTCCACACACACATTACTGACATTTTTTACAGGTGAAACAACAGTTTTACAACTCCAACAAAAAAAAGTCTGATATTCCTGTCCTGCTGGTGGCATAACTCCTGTGTCATTGACAGGGATGCTGAGGGAACAGTGCACTGCTCAACTACCACTAAAAGCTACACAAATTCCCCATTTCTGACTCAAAAATAGAGGTGTTGAAGCAATTTAAGCCTCAAGGACAGATTCTGATAACAAATCCAAGAAATACTTCCAATATAAACTCATTATTCTAACAGTAAGGAGCAGATCAGTGGCATCAAATGATAGAACAATAGAATGAAAAAGTTAAAAGCCCTTTCCCTTAAAACACCATGAATGACACAATTGTGTGTGTCTGTGCACACATATTCATCCATTTACAGTCTTTTAGTCCTATAAAGATAAAATTAAATATATACTTTATATCTAACAAATGTTTTTAAAAGCCCTTAAATGGTTTGACAATAAAACCTCAAAACATTTCAACATCTCCCAAACACCTCCCACAACCATTACAATTTATAACATTGAGATAATACATCTAGATTCTTCAGAAGTAGCTCTGAATAGATAAATCTACAGCTCAGAGATGTGCATCCACTCATACATAAAGTATGTATTCTAGGAACAGCATTTCATTGGCCTGCAACAAATGACAAGCTTATTTTTTTAAAGAAGGTCTGTAAATAAATTGCTCTCTGAGCATTTGTTCAGAATTCAAACACAGCAGAGAGGGCCTTGAAGTTCTTCCATATTTTAACCAAAATTCAGTTTTAACATTGAGCTTTGTAATTTAGCAGCACGTGTTAAGCTATTTAAACTGTTACAGCAAACAGCAACAAATGTCCTTTTACAGAGGAAACACTTTCCTTAAGCTGCCAGGAAAGATCTAATCAATCACTGTGTGATGGTCCAAATCTTAGGGAATAAATATAACTGCAAATTTGAGAACAGAATCTCGTCCTTGAAAGCTGCAAGTTCTTCATCTGATGGAGGGAAGAAATCTTTTAAGGGTTAACACCCTTCCACTGCCACTTCTCCTCCAGGGAATGAACAGCCTATAAAACAGGCACATCCAAACCCTGTGTGGAGCTCAAGGGCACCTCCCTGGCTGTGCTGTCAGCCTCCAACTGTAAAAAGTTGCCTTAAATTTATTTATTTACTGGGTTAGTGCTCTATTAGCCCAGGAGGTAACACAGAACACAGAGCTAAATGTTATTTTAGGAGTTAGTTGGCAGTAGCTGCTACCAGACCACTACATTTTGGGTTTCCCCACCCAAATGTGGAGCACCTCAGCCCAGCACATGCCAAGGGAGATGGTGACCAAAGGGAGAGAAGTGCCACGTGTTTCTCCCTTCAACCAAAGGGAGCAGCACGTTGCATTTTAGCTGCACCCAGTTGTCTTTGCCTGGTCAGGGTAACGTGGGTCCTTGCAAAGCACAAACAGCATGGGGCAGACAGCTTTAAACAAAAAAAACCACCCTGGCTGTGCAGCTCTCCACACAGAGGCATGGAAAACACATCTGCACCAGCATTCCCTGCTGCATGCCCAGCACAGTGAGTGCTGCTGGGACACAATGCAGTGTCACCCAACCCAAAACCTCCACCAGTGCTGCACAGAGGAGACCACAAAGCACACGTGGGCACAACTTGCTGTGCCCACTGCCCTTCCTGTGCCCCAAACCCTGAGCTGCTGGGGAACTCAGGGCATCAGCAGCTTCACTCTTCCCTTCAGCACTCAGGTACTGTTGGTCAAGCAGCTTATTTGTGTCCCAGAACCCTTCCTGCTCTTCCTGTTTGTACTTCTGTGGAAAAACCAAACCACCCTAAACCACTTTCTCCTTCATCTTGGTTTGCTTTGAGTTTTGCTGTGGGCAAACCACCCTAAACCACTTTCTCCTTCCTCTTGGTTGGCTTTGGATTTTGTTTGTTATGGATTTGTTTTTTTCCCCTAAACCCCACCAGCAGTTTCTAAGTACCAAAGGTCCAAGCACTCAGCACACCTACCCTGCAGCAAAGGACCCCCCCACCACATGAGCATGGGCACAGCACCAGCAGGCTCCACGTGCCAAATTCTAGAGGGAAAACTCAGGTACTTCACTGTCCTGTTTTTCTGCACCATTTTGATATTTTTAAAAGATTTTTTTCTGGCAAATATATGTCTAGAAGAAAACTCAAGCAGAGTCACCTCACTACTGGCACTCAAAAGTATTCCTTCAATGGCACCTTGTGCCTCCAGCAAGCTCTTGTCGGAAAACTCAGGTACTTCACTGTCCTGTTTTTCTGCACCATTTTGATATTTTTAAAAGATTTTTTTTCTTGCAAATATATGTCTAGAAGAAAACTCAGAATCAACTCACTACTTGCACTCAAAAGTATTCCTTAAATGGCACCTTGTGCCTCCAGCAGGCTCTTGTCTCTCCTCTATGCTACCATTTCTCTCCACAAAAGTTTATAAGCTACAGATCTGGACACAAAGACAGGGCTTTGTTATAGCACAGTGGGTATTTCACAGAGTTTTACTAAAAGGAGGGTCTAGGAAGCTCCTGTAATTCAGATAATCCAAAGCACCTCTTTGAGACATATTTGACATTTTCATGAAGTTGGGCAGAAGAATCAAAAGTTACTTCAGTTTGCCCTATCTGCCATTCCTCAACCATAAGCATCCAAGTTTCATGATGAATTTTGTTATGGGAGACTATTCAGTCTCGTTCCAAGTCAAACAGGCCAAAAGATACTGTTTATATTGACCTCCAACAGCTTTGGGTCTGAATCACCTTGAGACAAAACAACCAAAGGAACTAGTTTAAAACCAAAAAAACCCCAAAAAAACCCAACAAAACAACCAACACAAAACCAAAAAATCCCAAAATCACCAAAATAAAAACAACCAAAGGAACTAGTTAAGGAAAAAAAAAAATAAATCTACAAAGAGTTTCCCTTCTTCCAGCTACTATGAGGGTCCTAATTTAAGCTCTGGAAGTCAGACACGAGGGTGGTGGTTAATTTTAAGAAAGGCATGGCCTAATTTGAGGCCATCAGCAATTATTCTGTTGCACAGCTTTTAAACATTGCTGTTTTCTTCACTTTTTCATAGCTCTGTTGTGATTAGGAGAGGAACAAGGCACAATCAAGGTCATAAATTAGAAACAGTACTTGTAAAAACACAATGCTGGTTTTCACCAACTTTACTAAGCTCTCTTCATAAGGTTAAGAAGCTCTTTGAATTATTTGCTTGAGCTTCTAAGACAGAAGTCTGACTTGCCAGTGAAGAACAAGGATGTGCTTGAACAGCTATTTAGATCTACCATTAGCCACTGGTATGTATATTTTCTGAGAAGTAAATGTTAGACAAGTAAGAATTACTTGTAAATTAAAACACTCAGTGATTCATTGCCTTAGTTATATTAAAGCTGTTAAATTTGATGACTAGACCTGTAAAATTAACCTTCTCTTTCTCACTGAATCTTTCCTGAGGTTCTAATATGAACAATCCTAAAAATGATGCTCCTGGATTCTGTACAAAATCCACATTTGATTTGCAAATTCTTAGAAATAACAAAAAAGGTTTTGGCATGAAGTAGTTTGGGGTTTTTTAACTAATAGTGATAATAGGAAAAAAATCCCCACAATTCAGATGACAGATCTATGCAGTTTACAGCAAAATGTTTTGACAAGTAGAATGGAAATAATTAAAGTGGACTGAAAGACACACAACTCCATATGTGTTAGTCACAGCAGAACAGGATGGAGAGTCTGAAAGACAGATACACCATCTGAAGAGGTGGGAGATTTCCAAGACAACATTTGGAAAGAGCCATCCCACCAAACTTCCTGTATTTCACTAACCAATACAAAAAACTTTCAACCAGAGAGGGCTGTGGGGCTAAAATCTGATTTACCACAATCATAGCCAAAAAAAAAAGCTATGACCTTTTAACAGGAGTAGGCAATTATTTTGTTCATTCTGAGGGAAATATTTTAGCATGTAGATTATCATTTCATTTCAATTCACTCAAATATGAGCATCTTTTAAGTAGAAGCACTAAAGATAATTGTTTTAAAGAGAGATATGTTGTAATATTAAATCTTGCAATATGTGAGGTTATAGAAACCAGTAGTGTATTTGTAGAATTTCTTTCTTGTAACAAAATCTGCAGAAATAAGTTTTAGATTGTTCAGCCCTTGCTTTTACCAAGAAGACACCAATCCAAAAAAGGAAAACAAAATATAAAATCAATTAAGGGGAGAGGGAGGCAACAGAAGAACATTCTCTAGATGGCAACATCTCTCAGTAGTAACTAAAGGAAGAAGAGGATACGTACTTTACATTACACTGAATTTCCTGCAGTTGTCAGTGACATTAAACAAAGATTACACACACGTGTCAAAAAACCTCTTTCACTTCAGCATTTGATTCCTCCGGGAAGAAGGGAGGGAGAAAAAGGAGGCAAGGGGAGAAGAGGAAGTTAAGTTATGCTGTCCTTTCCCCCTGTGTAATAATTAAATATTAAAGTCACGGTCTAGCAAATGCAAAATTTATTTCAACTGTACATAACAGATGTCCTTTGTATAGAAAACAAAACACTTGGTAGATGCAGCCACAAACAATATGCATACTGTACAGTACAATGCAACATTCAGATATACATCCATTTTGCATTTCCCAAAGGCAGTCACCTACTGGAGATGGCTTCTCCCAGTCACAAATGAAGTGCACAATAAGAGTATTTTTTCTATGCTTACGTCACTATATACACATTACTGTGTTTTGGCAAGGTGATGCAAAACACCCAATTTCAATATTGGTCTGTTCCAATTTATGGCAGATTATGGAAACACTGTGTAAAAGCTGGGTGAAGAGGGGCTGGCAATGGCTTGAACCTACCTTCCAGTTGAGATTCTCCATCCTTCCAGTGTCTGTGTAACTGTACACGTGTCATTTACAGAATTGCATAAACATAAGGTACTGTTATTACCAGGACTAAAAGTTCCACAAAAATAGAAACACTGAACCTTTGGACTGAATACCACCATTTCCACATTTGCCTTTTGATTTATTTCCTTTAAGCATTTTGTATTAATACTCCTGATCAGTTCACAACAGCTTCTGGCCTCTAACACTGAAGACGTGGAATGATTTTAAATGTGCGATGATGTTAATATGAGGATACAGAATGAGAGATCCTAATTATGGTAGTACTTAATGACTTAAAATGCTACAGTAATTAATGGTGGTAAACCGTCAAAGCTTTGGTGCATAGAAAGTCAGTAAAATCTTCGGATCTGGATAACAAAACATTCTGTGTGATAAGGAAAGTTCAAGTGCAACAACCGTATTACAAACTCATATTTACACTATACAACATGGAAAACAAGACATAAAAATTGTTCTTTATCCAATGCAGAAAATATCATCCAACTAGACCACTACAGCTTAAGAAACAGGGAGAAAAAAAAACAAAACAAACCAATCCATACTTTCCATAGATATTAAAAAAAAAAAGACCAAAAACTGACTGAAAGGAAGAGGGGAGTGAAGCGGGTTCCAAATGTGCTGTGGAATGGTATGGAGCACACATTTCTCTAAGCAACATTCCTCCACTTGGAAAACAGTTCAACATACACAAATTCCTGGTCATTAAGGTTCATGTATGTCTAGGAGTAAAACCCACCCATGAAAACCCTCCCTGGTCCACGCTGCTGCTTTTGTTTGGTCGTGGTTTTGAATGCCAAACCAGAGTGAGAGGGCACAAAGCAGATGAGCAGACAAGACCGAATGCAAATCTGCAGATGGGAACTGCTTGGAAATAGCTCCTCCATGCTGACCACCTTCTGGAACCATGCACGTCTAGTAATTAGTAGTTTTCTGATCATGTAACCTGCAGGAGAGTATTCATTCTCTTTGGAACAGTGTGATGGGGTAGCAGCAGCTAATTGCATGATGATTATTCTGAGCTGGTTCATGGAGCAACACCTGAACAGTGGGTAACAGGCTCACTTGAAAAGGACCAAGGGAACTGTGTCTGGGGACCCTGCTGAAAAGGAGACCTGTTCTGCCCTTTCATCACATGCTTTTTCCCTAGTGCTAATGGAGATTTAGAAAAGATGTCATTTTTGTTTGGATGCCACAAGACAGGACACACACACACACACTTCATCCAGCAGTGCCCCAGGTGCAGGTTGGAGACCTTCAGCTGTGCACAGCATGTCTTACACTTCTCTAACAAGCCAACACTACTGGAAGTGAGGAGCTGCTGCTGAAAACACCCCTGCTCGTGAGAGAAGTTACACATCTGTCACAGACACGCTCCAAACAGTACAACCCACAAGCCAAGCATTCCATTATTCAGAACTTCAAACAAGCCAGTGGGATCACAGTTGTACCTAGAGTTTCAGATGCTCAACACTCTCCAGCCTCCATCAGGGGAACCACTTTCCTCTCAGCTTTGTGAGAAGAATGGGACAGAGGGGACAGCTGTGTGTTTTAACAGGCAAGGGAACATCTGGACCCTGCTTTCTGCCACACCACTGCACACAGTAAAGTGACAGCATGACCACAGGTAGCATGAGGTTATCCAAACATCATGTCATGAGCATGGACAGTTGGGTTTTCAGGACAACTGCCAGACTGGGGTGGAGGGAGAGCAGCGTGGTCCTTCCCAGAATCCTTTCAGCAATGAGGAAAAGGCAGCAGTACAAAACCATCTTTTTTTTTTGTTAATTAGCAAATGCTCTTCTGAATCAGTGGCCCGAAACGTGACTATCTGAATGGTTTTCCAGCTCTTGTACTGCTTGGTTTTAAGCTGCTTTTTTCTTGTTCTATCAGCTTTGTGTTTGGATAGTAATATGTAGAAAATCCAGCTGCTACCACTAAGGTATTTCTGTATCACTTGGCTCCCAAACCAGTATGGTTTCAGTACAAAATACAAAAGTCACCTGTAGCCAAAGCAAAAAAAAAAAAAACAACACCAAACCAAACCCCAGAAAAGAAAGGACCTGTTGCTACACTGACCAAGTCAAAGGAAAAATAAATAAATAAGAAGACGACCATTCAGAGCTACAAATTAACAACTGTCAGTTAAAAAAAAACCTCAAGAAATATCATCCTTAACAGGATATACTCTTTTTTTTTTTAGAATGACTTGTTTGTACGTGTATTGAATTGGCAATAGAGCCTTCCACCGGGTGTAACTGAAGTTTCAGAAGCTCCCTCAGAAGTTGTTAAAATATCACATTAAAGAGACAAGGAACAGCAAGAAAACATCTAAGAAAAGCAGGCTGTGATACAACAAGCATTTGTTAAGAAAAAAAAAAGCTCAGAAGTGCATTAGTTCTGGTGAGAGATATATGAGCAACAGCTCTTACGAGATGTAGACCCCATTCTGTAACTATGGGCTGTCCATATACTGTCATAGTCAGAGTCTTCTGAGAGGTCTGAAGGCTCCAAACGAGAAAGGCTACTGCGACGACCCAAGGAGTCTAGACTTGATTGGTCATCATCAGCCAAGACGTGATTATGCATCAGGTCAGTGCCTTGCCATGCTAAGGATGGACAGGTGGAATGAAATGGTGGGATGTGGATAGGCAGAGGTGGGATGAGGAGGAGAACGTAAGGAATAGCCACAACCAAACACATGAAAGAAAAGCAAAAAAAGGTGATGGGAAGAGAAGGAAAAGAGAAAATATTGTTAAAAAGGCACCAAAGTTTTTCTTTTTTTTTTCTTTTTTTTCTTTAAATTTGTTTGGGGTTTAGGTATAAATTACAATCAGCAAATAATAATGTTTGAACTGTTACAATACAATTTTTTTTAATTGCTTTTTAAGCTTCTAGGCAGCCTCAGTAGTTGAGAATTTTCAATAACCAAGATCTCGTTTGAAAGCAGATTTTTTGGAAGAGGGAGTTAGGTTCTTTTGAAGTACAGAGTCAGTTCTAGTCTGAGGGGATTTGTCTGGGGCAGAGCAATAAACACAGTAAGCCAGCATGATCCAGCAGTGATGTGAAAAGCCACAGCTCCTTCCCCATCACACATCTGTACCTCCATCCTTTCCCTCCCTTGCAATGACACAGTGAGTTGTACAGCTGCTTGGTGAGCCAGCTCAGGGAACAGTTTCAGATTAGAACTAACCCTACAAAAGATTCTTCATTTTTTTTTTCCATCAGGTCATTGCCCCACCAGCTCACAACACAGCCACAGACGTGCTCGTGTCACCACGAGCTGTGTGAAGAGAATGCAGGGGGAAAAGCAAAGGTTCTCATGCAGAGCAGGACTGCTGACCTTCTACATCAGCAGCAACACCTTGCAGCCACTCAAGCGACTGTCACAGTACAGCTTGCCTGTGCCTGTACCTCTTGCTGTTTATTTAACCAGGTAGAAAATTAATTCCTAGGAAAAAAAAAAGGGCCAAGAGGCCAAAAGCAACAGTCTGGTCCCTTCCAGATCCTCTCACACCTCTTCCTACAGGCCTCTATCTGTATCTGGCTTCCCAATTCAATACTTTGTCTCCCCAAATTAAACTCCCACTTGTCCCCCACCTAACCAATGAATGAAGAAATTTGCTCTGCTCTAATGCCACTCCCTGCCAGTCTGCACTGGTGTCACAGCTCTGCCAAAAGCAGCATCTCTTGGGCTTTGGACTAAGGGGCAGGTAGAATGGCTAAATGAGTGCTGCAAGGGACAAGCAGAATATTAACATGGACATAGGAAAGGAGCATGTAAAAGAAGGGTGTACTTCACAGATGACAGGCAACTCTTTCATTCTGTTCTTCTGCATTGACTAGGGCTCCCACAGAAACAATTCCAGCATGATTATTCCATTCCCCATTTCCAATTCAAGTCTACAAATGGATCTCCTGAAACCTAGATGCCAACACTACTCTTCCCCATCAAAGCAGCTGTGTGCTTTATCAATAAAATTGTTTCCTGCTGCAGTTAGCAAATAAAAGCTGCTGGCTTCTGATGTATGCAATGATACCTGCAGCACTATGTATATTTCTTAAATATACATAGGAAGGAAAAAAAATAGGCAAACAAAGCAAAAAAAAAATCGTATCTATTTTTCATCTGCACACACACACACACTACTGTGCAAGTGCAAATGTTTCCCCAACCATTTCTTGTCACATTATCCTCGGAAATAATTAACAGATTATGGCTGAGATGTTTAAACAGCAATCATCTCATTGCAGTCTGTTTGGAACAACAGTATATCTGCAGAATTTTGAAGACATTCTTTATCCAATTAAACACACTACAGTAATGACTGTAGGGCTACAAAATAGATGGATATTCATTAAAAATGATGTTGTAGTAGCTGATTTTACCACCTTGGAGACCTGCAGCTCGTCGAGACAGAAAAATTAAGATGAAGGTTTTTGCTGTTACTTCAAAAGTTTCTACAGTGTAATAAAAGGGCCATATTCCCATTTTAAGTTACATAGGAATAACAAAGTGGCTGGATTTTTTCAAGGTAGAATAGGAAGTGGCCATGTCTTAGGAAAATCCATGGACTAAGTTGCATTTTGAGACTTTTCAGCTCTTGCCACAGAGCTCTCAGCCCTTGGAAGCAGCAGCAGTGATTAACAGCTCCAATTTAAAGAGCTTTAGTGGACACTGAGTAAGTTATAACGTCCACTCTTCTAGCTCCTGACAGCAGGAAAACCAGCCCAGTACTTCAGGATCATTTTACTGTGTTCCAAGAATCCCTGGAATAAACTGGTGTTCAACAGTGCAGAAACTGTGCAAAGAGGAACAAAAGCAACAGCATTTTCTCCTTCCTGGTGTACATGGAACACATGCTGGTAGATTCCCCTGCTTTGCACAACGTTTTACTTACAACACAGAGGAACTCCACAGGGCAACCTTGATTTGGATTAAATGAAGTAGGACCCCAGAGGCACGTTACAGGTTTTCAATAAGCTAGGTATTGATCTGAGAAGCTAAAAATGGCTTTAAGAAACACACAGATCTGAGAACGGTCTCTCCTGAAATCATGAGATGGGATTAAAATTTGTAATTAATACTAAAAACAACTAGCAGCAATAAAAGATAAGATTTTTATAAGCCTGTGTTACTTTTCCATAGAGGAAGTCTTTGTTGAAAAGAACAAGACCAAAATACACTCCAAAATTATGACTGCTTCTTCAATCCCCCTCTCTACTTACCAGCTTCTTGAAATTTCTCAAAAAACCAAACTGATCAACTGTCAAGATTCATATCCAGACACCTCTCATTCATTAGTGAAAGTTTTGTGCACTTTCAAACCATGACAATTAGTCACTTCTTGTTTGTTGGGGGGTTTAATACTGAGAGAATTACAGTCTCTAACTATGGTCCTTGGCATCCAATACTTAAGACACTCAGCACTGATATTAAGTCAGAAATAAGTTATTATTTCTTCTGGGTTTAGGTTGATACTTGAAAAGGTCTGAGAACATAAACCTCTCTTTTTGCCAACTAATTTGTGTTTTTGTGAGTCATTTCAGTACTTTCTAACTTACTTGAATTTAGTGTTTGACGTGTTTTGGCACTTGTGCAATATGCTTCAATGACTTTAAGAATTTGAGCATCTTCTTCTAAAGCAGCTGTACCTGGAATCAATGGGAAAAAATAGAATTTTATGGTTATGCTTCTTAATACAAAAAGGCCTTTGTAAATCTCTGAGTTCCAGTTGAGTCCAAAGTTCAGCCTGATCACCTCTTTAAAATTCTCTTAATCATCCCAATTTTAAAAAAATCAAGCTTCAGTGAGCAAAAGCAACAGCTTCAAAAGACAAAATATTATTTTGAAATGCTTGGGAAAAAAAAAAAAGCAAGTCAGAGTAACTACCCACACATTCAAGAAATATTCTGTGCATCTGAAATTGCACAAAACATGAGGTGTGAACACTCTGGTTCTAAACCAAACAGCCATTACACTGAAAAACCTGTACAGCCCAGTTATTATATACATACTGTTTCATTATTTAATCAAGGAAATTGAGGAACAGAATATTAATTAACAGAAAACCTGAAAACTTTTGGGGTTTGTATATATATATATGTATGTATATATATCACATTTATCCTTTTCTAAAGCACACTCTTGAACATTAAACTCACAATTAACAGCACAATAATCACATCAGCACTGTTTCAGTCCAGTGTGCAGTACAAAAGGTGTCACTGTCACATAATTCTATCTGTGAAAATTGGAGTAATTCAACTTCCCAGACATTAAAGTAGAAACAGCACTTTTTAAAAAAAATCTAACTGTTCAAGCTTAAGATGGCAAAATAAGATGGCAAGATTTTCCTAAAGGTAGAGCTGCACAGCAAATCTCCTTGTGGAATTCAGTGAAAACACTGCCAAATTGTTCACTTGCAGCAGTGAAATTCCAGCCCAACTGCCATCTAGACACACCATCAGCTCAGGTGGAACAAGGAGTCTGTGCAGGGCACAATTTCTTCTTTTAAGAGCACTTTTTCTCTTTTCCTCCTTGAGAAAACTAGCTTAAGGATTTTTTGCTGCATGAGTCTGAACTGCCTTCAGTAGTATTCTCTACCAGACAATGTATCCTGCTATGTTTTTGTGATTTATCATCACCAGAAGAAAAGTCAACTGTCCAAACATCTGTCAGGATCAGCTGACAAGTAATGGT
Organism: Merops nubicus; assembly: GCF_000691845.1. Classification (NCBI taxonomy): domain Eukaryota; kingdom Metazoa; phylum Chordata; class Aves; order Coraciiformes; family Meropidae; genus Merops; species Merops nubicus. The sequence goes on along the minus strand of NW_008603796.1, from coordinate 19,773 downwards.
TGCAGAAATTACCTTGACCCAATATAGCTTCCCTACAGTTTAAGACATGCAGGTACTGCAAAGTACAGATTATTTCTCTTTCAAGGCAGGAAAAATAAGTGGATTCTCTTCTGGTTAGAATGCAGCACCATATTATTACAGTAGCAGGACAAATATTTCACTTCTGAAATGAGTATTGTGAGGGCACTCAGCTGCAATACCTTATTCTGCTTTGTCTGTTACAATGCTGATTTGACACAGGAGTTCTCAAGACACAGCCCATAAACCACTGGGATTCCAGAGAAGATAAGCAGTAAAACCCAAACCTGTCCATCAATCAGCTTTAAGTTTGATAGAAGTTCCTCAGTGAAAAATTTTTACAGTTCCACTGTCTGGAAAAGGTTGAAGGAGCTCTAACAGGTAACAGAAGCTTCTAGGGAAAAATCTTATCTCTTCTCACTAAGTGTTCTTTAATCATTCCTAAATCTGCAAGTTAACAGCTTCACTGCTGGCATTCCAACCACTGAATCCCCATCCTGCAACATCTGAAAGGACACTGTAATTGCAGTACTTTTTTTTCCCCTAAACAGATACCTTCCTGTAAGGATAAATCATCCTGAACTGAAATGTCTGCATGCAAATTCAAGTCTTGCTTACACCATACAGTTAGATTCCATAGAATATAAAAGGAAGTTAATTCTGGCCTTTGTATCATGAAGACATTCCTTCAAGTTCCTTACTTTTTCTCAGTGCAAACTCTTCATCTGACGGCTTCCGTTCCGGCTTGCGTTTGGGAAGCAGCTTTTTCATGGTTTTAGGGCTTTTGCTGAGATCCTGTGTGGGGGGGAGAAAAATAAAAAGAGTAGAGCTTCTCTACAGTATTTAAAAAGTTTAACTTCTAAGATGCATAGAGGAGTTACTAACTAAAAAATCTTGTAACAGCACCAAAATTCAGTTTACGAGTATTTTTTGGCATGTTTGATTTGCCTGAACTGGCAGATTTCCTCTCTACCCTTCCTCCAACTATACACAAAGGCAAATATTTTATCTGTCCTGCTAGCAGAAATACACAGAAAAGCTGCTGCAAAAGCATGCAGGCTGTTTGGGAGCTAGAGTGAAGGGAAGAGGCAGGGATATGTTAACAAAAGGGTTTTTTTCCCTAATTTTTAAAGAGATGACCCATTTCACTTGGCTACTCAGAAGCAGATAAAAAAGGATCTAAGAAGGAAGCCTGGTAAGTAGTGTACTCCTCAAAGCAAGGATTTGTAAATCTTTAGGTCTGTTCTTACAAAGTTCTACAGAAGAAAAAAAAAGAAAACAAAACACCAGCCAAAAAAAACCCACAACAAATAGAGGAGCAGGCTGTTTGGGAGCTAGAGTGAAGGGAAGAGGCAGGGATATGTTAACAAAAGGGTTTTTTTCCCTAATTTTTAGAGAGATGACCCATTTCACTTGGCTACTCAGAAGCAGGTAAAAAAGGATCGAAGAAGGAAGCCTGGTAAGTAGTATACTCCTCAAAGCAAGGATTTGTAAATCTTTAGGTCTGTTCTTACAAAGCTCTACAGAAGAAAAAAGAAATACAAAACAAAACACCAACCAAAAAAAAACCCACAAGAAATAATAGAGGATTTCTGCTCAAAATCTGGTCATGCTGATTTACAGGAACAGTGCTAGGTTACAGGAACAAAAGGAATATTCTGGTCTACCCCTTACCTTAAGGATACAAGACATCCTCTAAAAAAAATACAGAAGAAGAAAGTAAAAAGATGAATGAGCAGGACAGCCCAAAGAAGATGAAGGCAGGTTTTGAACATTATTGTAGGCTAAACACTGCAAAGATGACTGAAATTTTACCACACTGGAGCATTTAGTGCCCTATATATGAAAGCATGAAAAGAATAGAACTTAAATTACAAAACAAACATATAGTACAGCCAAACAGAAGAACCTCTTGTAGCAACTAAGTCTAAATACTAACCTCCCACTGCAGATTATCTATCACTTTTGCCCTGTTGTTTAGGGGATTTACAAGAGATAAATGAAAAGTAACACACACACACAAAGAGCCACCACAAAATAACACAGCCAGGCCACACTGGGGGCACAGTGTTTAGGCTGCAGTTTCTAGGAAATGGCAGTTTAAATGTCCACAAAAGAAAATTTTTCTGTCACCATGCCATACTTGCAGAATAAAATGTTCTTAAGGGTAACAGAATGATTCTTTTTGGGCCCTGATGCTGCACAATAGAGTTGTTGTCAGGAGAACACAGGACAAAGACAATGAAACAGGAGATAGCACCAAGCCACAGAGCATCCAACATCATCCTCCTTATATACACACAGATTTCCAACATAAATCTAACATTTTCTTGACAATTTACAAAACAATCTACTGCCACTAGCTTTTTGTGGTTAAAACCACCACTTTTTTATTTCTCTTCAACCAATTCCTGTTTCACACCATATACTAATTAAATAAATACAACAGCACCTTAAATGCTAAGGTTTTTTGTTCTTGTTAATAGCAACAGTAGTCATCAGATGCTTTTGAGTACAAAAAGACTACATATATTCCTTTTTAAAGAACCCCACATGCTAATGTTACCTAGTAGCAGTGGTCAATACTGAGGAACCAAGAGTCAGTTATACCACAACTGTTCAGAACAGGACAGAGCACTTTGAACCACCACAGGATCCCTTACTCCACAAGCTTTCCAATGGGCTTAGCAAATAACTTACTTTGCAATAAGCCTGGAGGATCAACATAAAAAAAAAGGTAATAAAAAAGAAAATATTCCTATTTGTTCACTGCATAAAGAGTGGAAATAAGTGGGAGCACTCTGGGGAGGCAGCAGAAGCCTCTTTTCACAAATCTTGGTATTTTCTGAGCTGCAAGACTAAATCTGTTTGAAACAAAAAACATTCACTGCTCCATTACCACTGATTCCACATGGGCTGTTAAATCATCTTTATATAAAAAAATGCACAAAATGGTAAAATAGAAGTGTGTCAAACCAAAAATAAGTTAAATTTCCACTGTAGGCCTGCTAGAGTCCTGTGTCTGGGCTGCCCCATCTCACCTCTTTGTAACAAAGAGCTGCTGAAGGCCGTAGGGGAGGTGCAGGCCGTAAGCAGCTCAGGCTCCAAGGCTTGGGAGTTTTGGGAGGCTCCAGAGGTCCCCAGTTTATTGTGGTGTGTGGAGTTCCATGGTGGGAGGGATGAGGGAGGGTGTGGTAGGCAGGAGTCAGCGGGATCGGCTTGCTGTCAGAGTGCTTGCTGGAGGGGGTTACTGGATGGGAAGGAAGCTGTCAAAGACACAGTGATGGGAAGGGAAAGAAAGTGCATTGTAATAAAGACATAATATCATTGAGGATTGGTGAAATAATCCCACTTCTTGTCTAGTGCTTTTGTTTACTACAGTTGGCCTTTGAAAGTTTTACATGGAATTATTATTTGGGAAAATGGAGCTCAAAGAAATCTGTTGTCCTCTACAGACAGAGAACACACTAAAGAAAAGAGCTACAAGCTCTCACCTCTCTCACCACTAAGGATGGAGCTGAATTGACATCCATTCCTACCCAACAACTCAAATGCAGAGCCCAAAAGAAAGTACTGAAGGCAATTGTTTCTCCACAGCCTTTCAAGTCCATCACCAATTAAAGCCTACTGTTTTAAGGATACTTAAAAGATGGTGAGGTATTGCTTGGTCAAAATAGAAGCAGCAATGATAATTAATATTCTTTTATTGTTAAGACTGTTAAGAGATCTAAGCATTTTATTCCTTCTTCACACAAAACCAGAATCCTCTTTTGACCCATTAAACTACAGCAGCAACATTCAGTTCTTGTTACTAACAGCTAATAAAATCCTTTACATAGTAATAAAAGTTCACATATTTGCCAAATAACCTAATTCTGCACACACTGCTCATTCACCTCCATCCAGAAGCTCTTTCCTACCGTGTGAGATGGCACAGAGTGAGGTTTAATGGTGGGATTCCCAACAGTTGTGACTTTGGTTTGCTTCTGCAGGTGATCCACCCACTCATGCAAATCTTGTTGGTTATTGCAAGACACTAGTATCCTCTCAATCATGTTTCCTAGGTGAAAGAAAAGAGAAAGATGTAGGAAACCACAGAAGAACAACTTAGTCAATATGGCATGATTATAAAGACATTAGTTCCCTAAAATATTATATCCCCTAAGTATTAAGTAAAAATTTTAACCTGTACTTTCAGTACAGCAGCATCTCATTTTTCCAGACTGTAACAGACATTTCTGCAAGGTATTTATTGTTGTGTCAAGTAGAGGAGTTCTATTTTTTCCCCTACTTCTAATAACTAAACACAACCTTTAATGACAAGAAATAGATGGAGGAGAGAGGCTCATCTAGTAGCTTTATGCTTCATCTTCTCCAGGAAAGCCACCCTATAAACTAAAATGTCATTCTTGAGTCTCTAAGCTACAATACAGAAGTTACACAATATATTTCACCTATCTGCTGTCATAAAAAGGGATAAAGTTGGTCTTCATAGATACTACCCCTGAAGAACATGCACCATCAACAGCTTTCTCCCTTCTGCCTCACAGCACTGATGTGTGATGCTGCCTGCTGCTTGGGAGGGTCAAAATTACTTAAATGCCAGTGCTTGGTCACCCTCACAATGAAACACTTCTTCCCTCTGCTCAGACAGAACATTTGACATTTGAAATAGCATATCCTGGAGTAAGTAGTACCTAAAGAATTAGTCAATACCTGATATTTCAAATGAATTTTTATGGTTTTCAGTGTCTTCTAGCTTTGTGATAGTCATTCCTGTCATTGGCAGTTTTCCCTAAAAAAAACAGTGACACTGGAGTTAAAACCAAACTCACAAAAACATTACCAAGGAAAGAATATATAAACTTCAAGCTCTAAAAAATACATATACAGTAAACTGACAAACACACACAGAGGCTGATGGGTTTAAATCCCTATTACATTATTAGAGGCAATCTGTAGAGGCAATTAGACTCATCTGTAGGCACATTTGTTTGCAAACTGCTTGACCATCTCTCAAAATAATGTCTGTGGTACAAGGAGGTTTAGAGAGGAAGATTTCACTTTGAAAAATACAGTAATTGAAGATTTATGTCTCTAATAATCCCATTACTAAGTTCACTTCCTGAGATATTTGGGGGGAAAAAACCCAAAAGCACTAAAAACACCTTTAAATTTGTGAACTTTGAGAAGAAAGCATTAATTTTGCAGATAACCTCTCACTTTAAACCCAGTCAAGTTGGAAACAACAAGTCAGCTTTGGGTAACTTTATAACCTTCTAGAAACAAAAGAATAAATAAGATAGAAACACAGGGGAATAAATAAGACTGAATATTGACAGGATGAAAGGCTTTACCAAAAATGCAACTTTTATTAAAGTTCTTTAAGACAGATCCTGTATTTTCCTGCACAGAAACACTATTCAGCACAGGCTGGCAAAAGTGCAAATACTATGTGCTGTGGAATTTCTGCCCCAATGGGAGGAAAAGAAATAACCAACTCCTATTTTTTTTTCTTTCCTAATGACTGTAGAATGGACAAAGATTTCTTAGAAGCTTGGAAACTAAAAATCACTTGACATTCTGTAAGCAGAGAGCATGCTCAAGTCCAAGAGCCTGAGCTCAAGCCAAAGTACAAAGTCAGCAAAACACACAGAAGCAGCATCAGTGGTGGACAATAGGAAAGCAAAATAAAGCTTGCCAGATTGTTTAATTTCATAGTTTTTCTTTCAACACACTGAATTTCCAGTCAGTTGCCTTTGTAACCACTGCACAGGATTCTACCTTCATCAGAAATTCTAGATGTGCCACTTGAAATACAGAGCTCACCTGCCTTGTCTGTTCTTTTTCCACCAATGTTGAGATAAAGCCCTGGCCAAAACCTCTTAAGAGTGGCACAATGCTAACAGAAACCTGCCTGTCCACTTCAACCACCTACTGCAACGAGATATGAAGCCAAACATTAATTTTGGAATGTAATTGCTCTTCATTAAAAGTTAAAAAGTCCCAAAGTTTGTGTCTGGCTGTGCTGGGTCACGTAAGAACCCCAGATGGGCAGGGTTCAGCATCCCCTCCTGGCAGGGAAATCACAAGAGCCTGACTTACAGCAGTACTTAGAGCAGGTGAAATCCTTCTAGAACTTTTAGAACTTTGTTGCAGTTTTTCCCTTGCTTTTGATTTACTGTGATGTTTGGAAACCACGTAGCAACACTTGGAAGAGCATTTATGAAGATTTCAGGAAGTTATGGGCTGTGCATTTGCTTTAAGCTCACCTCTCAGGGGTCACATGAAGGAAAGTGAGTGCTGTGTAAGGCTTGATCAGCACTCAAAGAGCACAAACCTGTACAACAAAACTGTTTTCCTAGGTAGATCCATAAAGCCAGCAATATTTCTTCTCATTAGCTACTACTCAGGTAAAAAAAACCATCTCTGATAGTAGTCACAGCAGCAAGAATCAAATCCTGGGCTTCTAGATCAGAGTTTTATAACAGATAATCAACTCTTATTGGAGAAATTAACATTAATATACATGTATTACTTTACCTGATAGATAAACCCACTCATTCTTGGGCTGGCAGACAACATTAGCAAAATGTTAGGGAAGAGAAGAAGATACCTTTCATTCTTTTCCTTATCAAAAAAAGAAAATGAAAAAGTAAATACAACATCACAAGCCCCCTCCCCCCTTTTTCTGTTCCATATCATTAAAACTATCATCAATGTTACAAGCCCATAATTACTCCACAAATCTTTGCTTCCTGCAAAAGTGATTCTCCATAGAAATAAAAATATTGATTTATTGTTTGAAAAGTATTTTCTGTTTGAGAGTACAGTCGAATATTTTAAAACAAATTTTACAGTGAAATACTGACCTTGTTTAATATGATAACAACTGTTCCACCATTTCAGCAAAACCAAAATTACACACTGGATATATTTATTAATGTCATTTAGATGGGTGCTGTTACAGTAATGTCAAGACCAATGGATTCTCAAATAGGAGAAATCAGATTTTTGAATGATGTTGATTTATGCCCCAGAGTAGAAAAAGAATATAAAGTAGAAGTAGTAATGCTTTTATTTGTGACAAAACCACTCATTTTTTCTCTGTCTATAATTTGCTGGTTTCATTTTTGAAGTTGTAATGCTTTTATTTGTGACAAAACCACTCTTTTTTCTGTCTATAATTTGCTGGTTTCATTTCTGAAGTTGAACTTTGTAGTTTTGTTTTGGGGGTACTTTTTATGGAAGGAAGATAAGGTGCACTCTTCATCTAATGCTACAAACAATGAAGCATTAAGGCATAATGTTTAAATTTTAACAATAAACCAAATATATCCCTTGACAAAGCAACCATCTCAATTTCTAACATCTTTGCAAAACAATATATCTGAAAGAAAAATATCAGGTGATGGATTGCTAAATATTCAGTCATATAAAGAAAGATAAAAGTACTTTGTTCTAGGGGAGGAAAGGGACTGAATGAGGTTGGAGTTCAAAAGCCCCCACCACATTCAAAGCTTCACTGACTTGACAGGGAACCAGCTGAGTAAAACCATGTCAGTAACCTGTATAACATTTCCTTTCTGTTAGCACTTGCTTTTAAGATTATTTCTACATTATTTCTGGTAGGACAATCTCTTCTTTGTGTATTGTCTATCTTGTTTTCTTTTTTAAATCAATCCTGACATTCCAGTGTCACATTCAACTCTTCTTACTCTATTTCCCTCAAACCAGCTGGTTCTCAAGCTTGTATTTCAAAATTTACTACTTGAGCAAAGTGCCCAAAACAGCAATGAAAAAAAATGTGCCTGAAACACCTTACAATACAAAACTGGCAAGTTTTTGGTATTTAAAAAAAGGCCACAATAACTGCTATGCAAAACGATAACTACGCATGGCAAAACCTGCTCAATTATGCACTTTGAAAACAGTCCAAAACCATCTTCCAGTGTTTATAACTGCTATTTTCTGTTACATTTCAGTAAATTTTACAGAGGAGACCATCCACCTTCAAGCAAATTTATTTCAGGTATTGTAATAAAAGCCTGAAATCAATAAAGAAAGATTTTAGTCTAGATTAGTAACTCTGACGCATTCTGGTTATTTCTGCTGCATAATTATAATTAGTTTTATTCAAAACTGAATGAAAGACCAACAGTAAAGAGGAGAAGTACATTACCTCACTTCCAGCACACTGAATCATCACCTGGGACATGTAAATCACATTGCCAAGGGTTTTAATATCCTCTCCCTCCCAACAACGGATTGCTTCTGTCAGGATTTGTAGTTCAAGTTCTTTCCTCTTCCTTACTTCTTGACATTGTGCCTAACAAACATGGGGAAAAACACCTTCTCTATCAACTCTAGCCATTTTTAGCAGTTTAAGGATAAAAGTATCACTACAGTTGTATTTACTGTTGTGCTTGTAGTAGACAAGACAGCACTTTACTTGAAGTGTTTTCATTCTGGTCACTATTGCCAATATTTCTTCTAAAATTGTTTCTCCTAACTTCAGTGCTATTACTTTTCCTTTCAATAGGCCAAACTTCAATCACCATTCCAAATTCATAGTCATGCAAACTATTGGTGTCTATAACCTTGCATCTCCAACCTCCTCTACTAGTTGTCCTCCCATTCATTTGAAATTCTCAACAAGAATGAGTTCCTTTTGTTTGTAAGGCACCCAACAGAATGGGATCCCCAAATCTCTTCCTAAAAGAGGTAACACAAGATTTCTGCTTTGCAGAAAAATAGAAAATTCCAGGTTACCAGAAGCACACACTCCTAAAAGGAAGCACAAAACATTTTTATTGTAATAAAATGCTTTGTGTGGCCCTTCCATCAATAGTCTCTAACTATGCTGCAAATTACCATCCTTAGCTCCACCCACAAACAGCATCAGCTTCCAAGCTTTCAAAAACTTCTTACACAAACATTTATACAAAAAGTTTCACTCTTTAAAAAGCAATAAAGGGGGATGAAATTATATATGTGAAATAGAATGTTATCTATTTTATGCTTTGTGTGGCCCTTCCATCAATAGTCTCTAACTATGCTGCAAATTACCATCCTTAGCTCCACCCACAAACAGCATCAGCTTCCAAGCTTTCAAAAACTTCTTACACAAACATTTATACAAAAAGTTTCACTCTTTAAAAAGCAATAAAGGGGGATGAAATTAGAGAACATTCTATTTCACATATATAATCTATTTTTTATCACTCTTACTGAAAGATTTTTGAAGGCAGTCATGGATTTTTGGATATCTGGACGATCCGGATGATAATCCTAAAAACAATGGAGAAAACAGACATAGAAACTTTAGTTCTAGTAAAATTAATTTTAAAAAAGTGAGGCTTAACTAAAGAAAAAAATAATTCTGTAAAATAGAAGGTGTAGACTGATCTGCTCTCTTTTCACAGCCTTCTTATGCTTATATCAAACATTGGTGGTCTTGCTTGTAGTAAAAATCAGTTCTAACTTTCCCATTTATACTTAGAGCCAAAGAAGTTTTTCCAAGACCTAGCTGATAAGAGATTTTGAAATTCTGATACGAAGTGCTTATTTTAGAGGGGGTTTTTTTTACATTAACTTCATCACAAACTCATTTCCTTACAGACGAGTATGTTCCCTTGTCACTGGCAAACCAAACTGTGTGAGGAGACAAAGACCCATATGCTTTCTAGTTCTCTCCTTTCACAGACCCAAAACCTAACCTACAAAATTCAAAATATCTCCTCAAACACCTCCCATGCTGCAAAGATCACTTTTGACAGCATTCAGCTGAAGACAAAGGGACTATTTTGGTGACACGTTCACCCCACTGGAGTGCTAAGATGAGAAGCAGCACTCCTACAACATAAAGTAGCCTCAAGTATTATGCAGGAGTCATTTGATGTCAAATTAAGCAAAGACCCTGCAAGAGTGTTCTAGGAGTGAATATTAACTTCTCTGGCTAGTTTTATTTTAAATGTTTAGCTTTTACAGGACGTTCTACTGCACTAAGTTTTAAACCACTGCAGCCCATGTTTTAGAAGGCTGACAGAAGAGCAAGGAAATGTAATTTTGGCTCCCATCATCTTGGACATGTACCTTTTAAAATAATTGTTGTCAAATCATCATTAAGCTGGAACATAAATGCTGATAAGATATACCTCCATGTGCCTTTCAAGCTCTTTGAGTAACGTGGGGTATTTATCCAGACGCATAAAAGGTTTGCTGAGGCCCGTGGTCAGCACAAGGATCCCAGGGCTGTTGGCACCTTTCACCTCCATGAATTCTCCTAGCTCCTCACTGTGTACACAAAACATGTCAGCAAATTAACATCAAATTACCAAGATCATTAAAATTACATTGGATTCTTCAGTCTTTCACCCACAACGAATTCTGCCCAATAAAACAAAAGGCCAAATAAATCAAAAAGCAACTCCCAAGTTAAATGCTGTCATCAGTTTCTGCATTAAATAGAACACAGGACAGACACCTGGAGATTTAGGGTCCCTCAAAGGAACCACAGACATAGGATCAAACCCAGTTCTAGGCAACTGATGCTCAAAGGGGCATTTGAATCATTTCCAAGAACCAGCCCAGCCCCTCAGCTTTTTAGATTGAAGCAGTAAGTCCTAGGAATTTCAGATCACTGTGCCATCAAGGAACCTTAAAATAGCTGCATCTTCTGTGTCCTTATAAAGCAGAGGTTTCAAAGGACTATGGTAGAGAGGACACTTTTCAGGCATTTATATGACCAGGAAGAAAATGAGCCCTCTCCATGGGGAAAGGAAAGTACAGCAGAACCCGTGCTGATTTTGAGGCTTCAGAAAACACAAGTTGCAGAAGAACATGGGATTCTAAAGATGAAATCTAAATAAAGGAAATTCATAAAGCCACTTATTAAAAAGACAGTATCGTTGTGCATTCAAGCTGTGTCATTCTAGATGAACTGCAGATGGGGTTGCTCATGTTTTGAGCCCTTGTTATAATAAATTAACTAATTCTTTAAAAAAATTACAACGCAAAACATTATACTTGTGACAGTTGTGTAAATTCTACTCTAAGATATCCTGAAAGTCCTTACTTTCTACTGTTTAACAGCATTATGCCCACATAAGTCAGAATTACTAACATTTTTTTCCCCCCTCACTGTTTATGGGCATAGTCTCACTTTTCAAAGGATGCCTTAGTCAGCTACCAGGTTCAGTACTTCTAGAAAGAGTCAAAAACAGTGTCAAACATCAGTGAAGGAGGAACACCTCTACATTACAGCCACAATAAGAAAAGCAAGAGCACAAGTATCTCCAAAACCAGGGCACAGTGTTTCCCTGCAGAAGTGAAAGCCAATCTTCACCTGCTCCATTTCCATAGGAGAAGAAACCATATAGGTTTCTACTGCTGTAGCAGACATGCTGCATTATCAGTGAGTCATGCTATAGAAAAGCATGACACAGATAAGACAAAACAGACCTCCCCACCTCCCCCGAGACACACACTCCTTCCCACCCCAGAACAAGTGATACTTTATTCGTGGAACTTGTCCAAAGAGAAGACAGCAGAAGAAGAATGAACTGTGACCTTCCCATCCCAATTTAAGTGCTTCACCACCCCACCCGGATCTCTCTCCTCCCACCTACTAAAGCTTCTTCAGTTTCACAGAGAGAAGGTGCTTTTCCACACAACTTACTCCAATGTTTACTTTAGCTGACTGCTATTTACCTACACTACATTGCTTAAATACATCCAGCACTGTTTCTGAACTGTCAGGTCCAACATAACCTTCCACCACCTCTTCTAGAGCACTCCACCCCTGCTCTAACCAGGCCCAGGCACCCCTTGGAGCATGGACTTGTGCAACTGCAGAGTCCAGAAATTGGATGAGGGCATTTCCCAACGCCTGCTTTGCATTTTGGAGATCCAGAGAGAAGGGAATGCCCACAGCTCCACCTTCCTACATCCCTCCCAGGCAAAATGTATCAGCAACTCCCTCCAGGCCTCCTAAAATCAGCTCAAGACATGATCGAGTTTTAGCCAAAATTAGAACCCATTGAAAAATTACCTACAGTACCTTGAATGAAAAATTATAATGCAACACACATCACAAACCCAAGTACTTCTCTAGCTTAAATTTAGATTCAAGATGTAAAGCTGAACAACTCTTTATACCTAGAGCTTGAAGACCTGCTCTGCCTTATGCTGTTTGAGTCACAGCCCCTACTCACCATAAAACCACACCAACCCCAGAAGGTGACAGCCCCTTCTGGTGACACCCTGACCAGGACTCAGGATCTTGACTCCTACTTACAATGTGGTTTTGGTGTTACCAGCTACTTGTTCATGCAGGGTTCAGGCTAATTCACCAGAACATGAAGCTCCTTGGCTGCAGGGTGGTGGCACCTCCCCTCCTCCTGCCTGCTGAAGAGGAGGCAGCTGTGCCCAGCAAGGCGAGGCAGAAGACAAGGGAAATTATGGTGCCCAGTTTCCACAGGAAGCTTTACCAAAGTTCCCCTGTGAAAGCCCTTCTTCTGCCAGAAGGCTCTCAGTGGTTTTAAATTTCAATTCACTGTGTCCCTGACACTGAACACGATACCACAGCTTTTTTTGTGTTACCAATTAATTCTTCCTGTAAGCACCCCCACCCATGGCAGATTACCTATAGTACTGGACAAGTATACTCATTTATTTTATTTTAAAGACATTTGCTACAAGAAACAACAGGAATAACTGTTTAAACTCATTCTCTTGTTTACTTCAGACACGCAGTCCCTGCTGCCAAACTGTACCAACGATTCCCTTTCACTTTACCTGCTATTATTCCCCCTTTAGGCAGCACAATCCATAGCTCCTCCTTCCTCCCCAGCCCAGCAGTACATCCCACAGCATGTGCCAATCACCAGGACCACAGGCTGGTCCATTTAATGTTGAACAGTGCTCATTTTTGCCTTCAGATTGTAGAGGCAAACCTCCCCGTTCCCAATTATTTTGTCCACCTCCATGCTGTTGGTAGATACAAATGCATTATATAAATGGTATTTGCTGAGCTATCCACTAACACAATGCTTATTTTTTCCCTCCCCCACTTATTTTTTTTCCTTAGTTTTAATGCCTCCACAGTAGGAGGAACACTGGTCACCATTTCACCCACACTCACACTTCTAATTTTCATTATCACTGTTCCATTTCTTCCCAACTTTGACACTGAAATAGATGTGCAAGAAGACAGGAAAACATTCACTGTAGACTGAATTAAAATCGACTGCTTGGAAACCTGAAATAAAAACCTGATCCTCTCT
>NW_008603796.1:0-6438 GCF_000691845.1 Merops nubicus | reverse complement strand
TCTTGCCCTCTGCATTGCCTTTAACTGCACAGGCTCTGTGGTGGCGCAGTGTTGCTGCAGTTTCCAAGCCATTCACTGCTCCTCCACACAAAACACTTGGCTCTTTACCACCTCCTGTTTACTTACTCACAACATAGGAAACCTACAGAGCAACTTTCAACCTCAGCTCACTCAATCTGTACACAAAGTCCTGAAAAAAAAAAGCTCAGCATCATCAGGAATCCTTTTTTAACAGGGGGCAGTGTTAATAGGTGTCATTAAAACAATCATATAGTTTTCCTCCCAACATTTCCAGGAGGACAATACTTTCTTCCATATATTTCTGAGCTTCCTTGTGACAATTTTGACACACCTTGTTCAAACTCTGGTATGAACACAGACTCTTAATACAATAGCACACCAAATTCTGTCTGAGCAGCCCCATCACACAAACCCTGTTATCAGTCTACTCGTGCCAAACCAACCTGCTACCTCTGCAGCTTCCTGGCCATAAAATGGCAAAACTGGTGTGAATTTAACTCAAAGAATAAAGTGAGCACCCTTCATTTATTCACAAAGGACATCTAGAATACAGAACGTAACGAAAAAGTTTATTTTCAATAAAATATGGGTGGATTAAAATGCTGTTTGAATATGATAGCAGTTCACAACTCTTTTTTAATTAATAGCAGCTTAAAAATCAGTGTCATTAGCTTAAGAGTGCAGCTGCTTTGCCAGACAATGGCTCTTTCATGTCACAATTTCAATCGATGCCTGCAAGTACCACACTCTCCTAGGCAGTATATGCTAAATAAAAATCTGGCCCACAGCTAAGCAGAGCATTTTAAAGAAAGGTATCATTTAGCTGAACAGGAAAAACTTTTGAATGATAAAATCATCAGTTTAGTCACAACTGCCTAAATAAGTGGCTTTCCAGAAAGAGGCAGCTGAGACTTGAATTCACCATTTGCGTCACTTTACAGAATAAAACGCAGAGAAGCAAATTAAAGTCCTGTGCTTCATTTATCCTGAAATCTTGAGCTGCAGAGTTCTCCCCACTCCAGAGTGAGCTCACAGCTTGAGATACTTTTAAAGGTCAGCATGAGAAGTGTCTTTAAGCCCTATTTTCAAACCTTTCTTAGCACAGCTGCCTCAAAACCTGCACATCAGAGTTGGGGAGGGGGAGAAGAAAAGTTCAGATGTGCCTCCAGCAGCAGAAGCCTAAAAACCAAAAGCCATCTAAACTTGAGGAAAACACATCCAGGAACTAAAACTTATCCATTTAAAAAAAACAAATCCCAACTTACACTTCAGCAGCAGGTTTCTGTTTGTAATAGATGGAGCAGGAGCTCTCAGTGCTGAGGGGTCTGAAGGCTGCACACAGGCACCGCATTTTGAGCTCCGCTCAGCAACCCCTCAGCTGCAGCTTTTCAGCTCCTAGCACTGAACTTCCCAGTCGAGCTCCTCTCCCGGGGACTGTTGCTGGGTGGATGACATCAGCCTGAACACTTCCAGGCTCGGGGATGCACCAAAGTGGGGGAGGCACAAAGGGTTTTCTGACTCAAGCTGATCTGTATTCCACGCTCCACTTACTCGGAGTAATTGTGATGTTTTGGCTCTACAAATTTTATCCAGACTGCTAGGTCTGTGATGCAAGAATGTGTTTGGGAATATGTTGTCTAAGAAAACTGAAAAAATCTAGCAAAATTAATATTTGAACAAGCAAAGACCTGTGAATGGCTTTCTGGCAGCTGAGAACTGCCTTGCCACTCTAAAAGAAAAACGGCAAGTGCATATCACTCATTTTTTTTCTGCCTCTCCATCAAACTGAATTTTCTTTTGGAAACATGTTTCTTTTGTTTTGTTTTAAAATAAACATGGTGTTCTTTCAACCAAGTCAAAAAGCTTCAAACCCTCCCCTTCCAATAATGATGTAATGCTGATTACAGTGGGTCTGTACTCTCCGTATTTCTTCAGAAGAGCTTCATCACTGCTGATCACTGGGGGCTGTTGGATTTATTTTTTTACTCATTATATTATCCACTTTTCAGTGAGTTCTACACTCAGGCATCTTTCTTCTTGTCATGTGGAATACAGTCCTGTAAATGGGATTCTTAAGGAAAACTAAGAAATACTAAAAAATTGTATGGAGCCCTCATACAATGCAGCCAGAGGTATGACTTACTGAATAAAGTCAATAAAATAGGAATTGTGTACAGGGGCACTATAGATGTGGGAGAAGGGAACAAGGAGAGAAGAGGCAGCTGTAGAAACATGCAAAGCCCTGATCTTTGCAAGAGCCACCACCCAGCTGTACCCAGCAAGCTCCACCTCTTCAGCTCCAGTCAGTGGCTTAAGACATAATTGCAAGAAACAGAGATCTAAATAAAAATTATTTAACTCTCAAAAATTCTGGATTCATTGCACTGAAAGATTTTAATTCTGCAAATAAATACACAATGGCTCTGAAACAATTTGAGACAAGAAGTTCCTACTAAATTTCAAGGCTGTATAAAATAGCAAAAGTTAGAGTGCCAACATCTGAACAGTGCCATTTCTAGAACCAAGAAGAGAATCTGTTCCCAAAATTAATAGGAAATTTGTTGTTGTGATTATCAAGAGGCAAAATCAACCACAGAAACGTTCAGCTCTGGATCCTGAATTCCAGTATGGGATGTATTAGGTTTTATTCCCATTTCTACATAGTCACATACACTCAGGTCTCTACTGATATTCTTTTGGTTTGATTTTGGATTATTAACCTCAGAAAATGAAAGATGTTTGCAGTTTTAAAGATCTGAACATGAAAAATCTCTACTGTGTTTCACACCCAACTGTCTATTTATATAAAGCATGCCTATAGATGACCATACACATGCATACACCCTTATTTTGTATAAATTGAATAAAAGCCCCCACATTGCTGCTATATATGATCAAGAAACAAATGACAAAGAAGAGAAAGAAGAAACACAGGCTGGCATTCACACTGAATGGCATTAAAAAAAAAGGAAGAGAAGACAGTTGCATTCCAACTGAATGCCCCTTTTAAATCTCCAGCCCCATACCAAGTACTGCTATTCAGAGACTTCACAAAAATGCTGTTCAAAAAGAGAAGCTTTTGACTAGAAGCCCAAAATAATTCTGAGTAAGTGATTATCATTGGGTGATAGATGTATATGTGCATATATACAATACACAGAGTCTTTACCAGGTGGTCAAAGACACTAACACTGCTTGAAGGGCACACTTGATACTTAGGAAACTACATGTTAAAAACCTTATATACCTATCACTCCAACAAACCAGATGATTGCTACAATTTTGATGTTACAGTGATCCAGCTGGTTAAAGAAACAACACAGTTAATGCTCCAAAACGACAGCCAATTTCTTTTAAGTGGTTTTTAGTCAGTGACAGTAAAAACACAGTAATAAAACTACTGTAATTTATAAAATAAAAAGAACAAAATAGAGGTAGTTTCACCTAGAGCAATTTTCTAGGAGATTTTTGTTTGTTTGTTGGTATGGTTCCCCACGAAAAGCAAGTGAAGGTTGTAAACCACAGAAAATACTGATTTCGTGATGCAAGAACCTGAATTGAAATTATCTGCTGGATTTTTGTGTGGAAAGGCTTTCAGAAGGCTCCTTTCAGTCTGTGAAGTGTACAGAGTTCGTAGTGAGAAATAATCTGCTGTGCACGGTGAGAATTTACATTCCAGATCCAACTGCTCCAGACTGCTGCTTTCTCCTTTCTCTAAAGCACTGCTGAATGGCACAGCTGTTACAAACATTATATTCCAACCCAAGAATTCAAACACCTACTTCTCTGCCATATTTCTGCTGGTATTAAAACATACAATACAGTTTTAGCAGCGAGTCCAAGTGTCTCACAAAACCAGCCGAATTATCACTGTTTCTTAAATGTCTTAAGCCTCCACCTTTGACAGCTCTGAAAAATTCCAGTTCATTATTATCTAGTATTAACTGCAGTACAGTTATTTCATTATTATTACAATCACGACTATCCTCAGGCTTCAAAGTCATTTTTACATTAAGGCTTATGAGAGATCCTTTTACACACTAAAGCCATCTGAGCTAAACAGACAAGGAAAGAGTTTGGAGTGTTTTCCCTTCCTCTGTGCCTTCAGTTTGTTATCCCTCTCTTTTCCCCTGCCTTTAAAACAATATAATTAAAAGCTTTCTGGCAATCTGGAGAGGAAAATGGCATTAGCTGCTTTAAAGCCACCTTCTGATTTCTTCATGGCAGAATTTTTCATCAGGACACTTGCTACCTACAACAATGGTGTTCAGGAAAGTTGAAGGCCTTAGAATAATAAAATAGGGGCAATTAAAAATAAAACCCAGGATTCACTTCTGTTGACTCATGCCTGGCAAGAGAACAGCATGAAATAGAAAGCTGTTTATCACAACTTGCCTCCCCTTGAGCTATCTTTTATGAACAATGCAATTGCTCTGCACCTACTTCCACATCCAAATTATTTAACTGCTCTGACACACTGACTCCCCTGGGACTTGATATCAAGCTGACTTTACAGACCAGAAACTGAATTTTGCTGAGGAGAATCTATGTCCAAAGCAACACAGACAAGAGGAAATGCTTCTTTTCTCCATTTGCAGAACAAACAGCTTTGCTCCCCTTGCATTTTTATTGTGGGTGCTCTGATATGGCTGCTCCCTGGGCTTTCCAAAAGTTCTGGAAGTTAGGATAATCCTTTACAAATATCTCCTAATCTTAAAGAAATGAGATCATCACTTTGCTATCGCTGCCATCTTCCACCTACAGATTAAATCCCTTATCTCTGTATGGAAAGAGCATAAAGGCACTAACAAAAAAAAAACCTAAGCCTAAAAGCATGAAAAACAGGCTGCATCACATCAACATTTTACTATTTATAAGAAGTAGTACTAGAATTATGCTCTTTGAAGGAAAACAGACACTAAGGGGTTTCATCAGAGGGTTTTTAAAATTAAACAAGATAAAACATGTTTATTTGTCATGACTTCTGACAAAAAAAACTCACCTTGTGTCTGCCTGTACCTGCAATGTGAATTTGGAGCTTGATTTTTCAAGTGGGGTTCAAAGAGTTGCACATCTTAATGACTTCAGTAACAGTGCATAGTAATATTTGGTAGCTAGGAGGTTTTCTTTTGAAATTATTTATACTGTTATGAGTAAGGCTCACAAATAGTGAGCCTCATAGTGTTGCTGTTAGAATGTGAGCTCTTGGAAGAAGCTAACCCCACAGACAACACAATAATTATGCTCCTTGTTGTTTAGAAGTTAAGAACATTCAAAATATCTTTACTTCAGTCCATCACAAGAAAACAGAAAAAGGCAGGAAAAAGCACAAAAAGAACAGATACCCTGCTAGAAATTGTCCTATGTCTAACCTTCAAGAGGTCATGGTTCTGTCTTGCATCACAAGCAAACAAACAGCCCCAAACTAAGAGCTGCTGCAGCACATGATCATCAGGAGAACACACAGGACAACTTAGTGAAAGTAGACTTCTTTAAGCAAATTTTGGGCTCAGCTCTCTTCCCTCAAGGTGATACAGAGCATCTTCTATGCAAATTCAAGGTTAGACCCCAAGCTAAGCAACCTCCATCACGTTAACTCAGTAAACTTGAAAAGCTCACACTCCTTTCACACCACTCAAAAGTCAAGGTGAGGGGATATCATCATAAAATAAAATTAAATACAATTGTGCAGGCATTTATAGGGCAAAGTTACAACTCATCAACTTGTCTCCTAGTAATCATGTGGAATTATGGTACAACTGACAAGCTTGTTTTGATCTTGACATTTTTTAAACAAAAACGATGGTCCATTCAATCTGTTTGACATCCTCAGAGTCCATAATGTGGTCTTTAAATGAAAAAATGCTCTCCAGCAGTTGATGACACTGCCAAGAGCTATAAGCTGGTCCTAATCACACAGAACAGTTTTGGATTGTGGGGTTTTCTTTTTTAAATATACTTTTTTTTTTTAATAACAAGCTCTACCATACAAAACGTGTGTAAAAAGAAATTGCAGCTTTACAACACAAGCATATCTTAAGCAGTTTTTTAGGAACAGAGTTAAAAGATCTTGAAGCAAACTTACCTGTGTTCTGTGAGAACATTTACTGCTGATGGGTGGTTGGCACAGTATGCAAGGTACAAGCTTTTCATTTGTGACATCAAATTTAGAAAACATCCCCCGACCCTCTGCTGAGCTTCAGGCAACCTAAGAAAAGAGTCATAAAGATGGAATTACTGTAATATCAACACAGAAATAAATTAAAGCATGGAAAAATAGCACATACTGGTGTTTTTTTTGTTTGTTTCTGGTTTGTTGTGTATTTTGGGTTTTGCTTTTTGGATTGGTTTTGGTTTTTTTATAAAATCATCAGGTAGATTGCTATGGTCACTGATGAACATCCAAGAACATCATCT
>NW_008603795.1:0-1138 GCF_000691845.1 Merops nubicus | reverse complement strand
CCACCAGTAAGCACGCCTACCATGAAAGACTTTACACAGCAGGAAATTGATGATAGGATTCCCTAATTACTTGGATGGTCCGTTTGTATGATCAGGAAGCATCGGGGATTAGTCTGGATAATGTGGATTGATGGAAGTTTGTAACTCAGAGTTCAGACCCTTTGGTGCAGGATGCGTTTAGAACCAATAATGCTAGTGCTAAGCTGTTGGCTTTAGCCGCTGTTGGGTGCAAGGCGAAATACTCCCTACACACTTCCTGGCCAGGTTCTGACCGGCCATGGTATAATCTACGGGATGGAATACAGCGACTGAAGGAAGAAGGGATGAAGCTGGCTATTCATATAGACCATGCTGATATCTTCCTGCAACTTCGGTTGTCTGTACCCATGAGAAATGCCATTATTGGAACTGCCCCACCGGCTTATGAGAACGTCCTGGTGACCCTCTTACTTGGTGAGATGGGGAATCCCATTAGAGATGTCACTGAAAAAATGCATCACTTGGGTGGTCTGGGAGAATGGGGTCCCCGGGAGTATCACGGCTATCGGGAATTCTGGCGCCAACGGGGCACCTGGGAGCGTACAGGGAATCGAGACACCCAACGTGGTAAAAACACTGGCCGGCGGTTGTCTCGATGACAGTTATTTACTGCCCTGTTGAGAGATGGTGTGCCCTTTCCTAAGATCGATGGCCTTGATACCAGTGAGTTGTGGAAATGATATAAACAGAGAGGGTTACAGAAGCCCCCTAAGAAAATGAGAACTTATCAGGCTCACAGGTCAGAAACTGTTCAGCCAACTGCACCCCCCATGGATCCTCAATTGGACCCCCACCGTTGCTCCCAGTGGGCCCTCCAGGAACTGTTCAGTTGTTCCTGAGAGGAACCATGAGTGGCAACAGTACTCTGACCTGTACCCCTTAAAGTACAGGTACTATAACCACTACTGAACTATCGGCTGAGCTCTGGTACATTTGGCATGGGATTGTGGCTTTGTTTGTGATGTAATAGCTGTGGGAAAGATAACACCATCCTAATCATGAGACCCAGACAAGAAGAATGGGGACATGTCCCTGCAAATGTTGTCTGTGGCAATAATATCGGTCCTAAGGCTTTGCCTTCTAGATTTTGTGCAGCACC
>NW_008603794.1:37668-38268 GCF_000691845.1 Merops nubicus | reverse complement strand
TCCTCCAGGCAGGAGTCAAGCACGGTCCTGCAGCCGCTGCAGCCAGCGCTCAGGTGGGCGGTCACCACTGCACGGGAGATTTGGTGCGTTTTTGCCACTGCTTTGTGTGCCACTTGGCAGCTGCAAGCGAGGAGACGACACAACGCAGGCAGCTGATGGTTCCGTGCCTGCAACCGGATGACTACTCTCTAGCTTTTGCATGTCAGCAGCAGCTCCCCGTTAGGCAGGTGTCCCTCAAACCCCTTCTCTCTCTTTTCGCAGAGGCTGGCTTTGCCGTCACGGCTATCTCCCGCACACCCGGGGTGACCTACAACGAGTCCTTCGACCTCCAGTGTATCATCAAGCCCCACTACCCATCGTGGGTGCCAGTGTCGGTGACGTGGCGTTTCCAGCCCGCAGGCAGCACCGAATTTCACGACCTGGTCACCTTCACGCGCGATGGCGGGGTGCAGTGGGGCGACAGGTCCGCGGGTTTCCGGACCCGCACTGCCATCGAGAAGGCCGAGTCCAGCAACAACGTGCGCCTCAGCATCAGCAGGGCCAGCGACACGGAGGCTGGCAAGTACCAGTGCGTGGCCGAGCTCTGGAGGAAGAACTACA
>NW_008603794.1:12842-37650 GCF_000691845.1 Merops nubicus | reverse complement strand
GCAGACAGGACCTCCAACCTGCTAGAAATCAGGGTCCTGCGGCCAGGTGAGTACCAAGAGTGCCTGAGAGGGGCTGGGGGGTGTGTCATGGGGACAGGATATGTACCAGCGCTGCAGTGGTGTCTCTGGAGTGAAGGACTACTCTTGTGGCTGCAGCTGATGTCACAAGCTCACACTTGTGCATGGCTCGGATGGAACTGCTCAGCTCTTTGGCCACTCATATGCTGGAATTTCTTATCTGCATCTGAGGGACTGGGTCCTCTCTTTGCTCTTTGTCTGCTAATCATCAGGTTTTCTTCTGGGAAGCAAAGTGACAGAATCTCGGTCCAGTCTCTGGTCTGCTCTTGTGAGACAGAGGTGGCTTTCAGGTTGCCACCTCCATTCATCAGAGCAGACTACCCTGGGGAAGAAGGAGAGGGACAGGGCAAGCAGGATCCGAGAAGAAAATAGGCATGTTCCCACCAAAGCCTGTACATGCACCGTAGGTGAAGTGCTGCAGCTCTCGTCTGGTAACTGGCTGGGTCTCTTGCTCTGCTGGAGGCATCTTCAAAAGCAGCTAGTGATCATATGAGCCTGACTTTCATCACCACCAGAAATTGAGTCCTTTACAGCTGGAAGTCACCAAGGCCATGGGTGCCCACACAGAATGTGTAACAGCTAGACAACAGACACCTGGCTTGGCAGGGAGGGTCAGAAAACCTACAAGGTATTTATGCTCCCTGTACAGGCAGTTGAGAGTGAGTTAGGTGCCTTCTGTAGGCCTTGCCACTGATGTTTTGATGGTGCCTTCTATTGTCCATGAAGGATGGAAAGATTTTGTGGTCAGGGCAGTTCTAGGTTATCGCTGAGTTGAATGGTTTACTGCTATCTCTGCCTTAGGACTGGAGTTGGTGTTTGGAGTGAGACTTACAGCACCTTTGAAACTCTTTGACATCCTTGCAGCATGGTAGTCCTCCTTTCATGTTCCTGTGCAGAGGGACTTCTTCATAGGGTCTCTCTTCTGGCTTGGGCTTTGTGTTTTTCCCCTCAGTGGCCCTTTTCATACGCTCCTCCATCTTCCCCAACCCTTAGCATCTCTTTAGAAAAGTAAAGGGATGCTGTGAGCTCCAGGCACATTTATGAGCTCTCCATCACCTTTCTTCCCTCTCTCCTTCCTTGCCCTCATCTCCAGGTTAATCTTCTCCATTTATATCGATTGTCCTGCCTTGTAATATGTGTTTTATTGCTCACAAGGTCGGGCTGGTGACGTTAATCATTTTACCTTATTTCCCTAGGAAATAGCGTTGACTGGATATAGTCCCTGGAGTAATGTGCTTCTTCATGGCACATCTCTGTGCATGCGTATGTGAGAGAGAGAGGGATCCTTGATAAGAGCCTGTGTATCACTGCTCAGGGTGGCAAGGAGGACATTTAAAGGACATTTAAACTGTGCTCTGTCAGCCAGTTCTTTACTGGAGCAGTAACCATCAAGTGATGCCTTAACAGTACGAGTCATCTAGGTCTCCATGGTTTTTACCTCTCCCTATCTCCCTGATGCTCAGCAAACTACTGCTACACAAATCTTAGCTGTCAGTCCAATGAGCCTTGCATAATGTTTGTGGGTTTATGGCTCACAAGGGGGAATGGAAGAGAAGGGAGGGACTCCTCAGAACATTCCCAGCACCACGGTCGCACTCTGTCTGCGTTTTGTTTCCATGTCCCAGGCAGCCCCTGAGAGCAGATGGTTGATGTTCTCCATGAATGCAGTGCCAGCAGTCATACTAGCGGCTGCTGTGGTTCTCTGTAGTTTTGCAGGCTCCAGAGGGTCATGTGTTGTTGCTGGGTCTTTGGCTGAATAATCTCTGGAGAGGATCCAGGATGACTTGGGAGTTGCCTTTGGTCACCTCTGAATGAACATCCTAGAGCCCCCAACCCAGCCAGACCTGTGCTGACAAAGCAGGTGCTGGTTTTCAGATTAATATCCAGGGCTTCTTCGAAACGAGTCATTCAGGACCCCTGAACTATTGGAACGCCTGAGAGCACTGTCAGTCTAATTCTGGGTGTCTGTAGTAAACCTAACCTGAGATAACTTCAGGCTGGTATTGGGTGTCTCAGTCCTAGCTTTCTCCTTTTCCTTGCCGCTAGCTGTGGGTTCCTGTCTTGGCCCATGTGCCAGTGGGTTTGAGGTGAACTGTCTCCACTACCAGTCAGTCCACTAAGGGACACTGTAAAGAAGGCTTGTCTGGAGGCCTTTTGAAAATTGAGTCAGCATGTGTTTCTAGATTGTAAGTTAATGTTGGGATTCCAGTTTCCTCTTAAACCCCTGCTTCCCATTTGTTAGAGTGACCTTCCTGTTTGACAGGTTCCAGGTGCAGACATTGCAATCAATATATGTCAGCCCTCAAAGCATGTTCAGGTGAGAAAGGCAAAACAGTGGATGCTTGATTGCTTCATTAACTTCTTTGCTTTGTGAAATCCCACATTCTCAAGGGTCAGGGTGCTGGAGCTTCTCCTGGTGTGGCAGTTTGCCATTTCAGTACTCAGGCTGTCCTTCCTTGGCACTCTTGCAGTGGATAGTGTTTGTAGTTGTCATCTACACTAAGTAGTAACTGCAGAAGTGGCAGCACTGGTTCTGAATTACGTGTATGAATGGGAAAGTAATTTCACCTACAGCTGTCTCACAGCCGACAGGTAATGTTGAGGAAACGTCAACAGCTTGAAACACTCCAATCCTTTCCTATTCCCAGGGTGAAACCAACAGTACTTGAGAAATGAAACACATAGCTCCTGAAGGAGGGAGTGAATAATGCAGGCAGTGGCAGCATTAAACCCAGCTCTGAATACAAAGTCTGTAGGTGGGATGGTGTAAGTGTCCTGTGTGGCATCTGGAGCCAGATTTGGCCGCGGAGTGTGATGTTCCCAGCCCCTTGTGCGTGAAGCCTTTATAAGGACTGACAGTGTGAGGAAAAGGCCTGTAAAAGGTGCTGGCTGTATGTGTGAGAGCTTATAGAGAATTTAGGTATCACAAGGGCATGGTGTTCATCACTTGCTGGTGTGTGCAAACTCACTAGCAGCAGGAGGGTCTGAAGCTCCTGTTCATGGCATGCTCCTTGATGTCACACAAGCCCGCATGCCTTGGGTTGCAAAGCAGAGAGAGGATTGTGCACAGGTAGGGGCACACAGCACCAGGTAGCTCATGTGTGATTTCGGGGGGGGAGAGACCTGAACTGCTGTAGGGTGAGTGCTAGGTTTTAACCTCTGTAGGTTGGGGCAGAAACCCAGGCTGGTGTCGGGGGTCTGCCAAGCAGGATTATGGACCAGACGGGCTAGATCACCTGTGGTTGTTTTGTGTCCTTACACAGTGCTCTCCTTTTTACTTCCATCTCTGGAGCTGCCTGTTGTTTCTTTCCTGGTAAGCTCATGTTGCAGCAGAGGATGAACAATAAAAGTATAGCTCAGTTCACGCCAGCTGCTTCATCAAAGCCAAAGCTGGCAGAAAACCGTTAAGAAGCGTACAGGCTGAGCTTTGAGCAAGCCCCAAGTACAGGGGTGGAAATTTCTTCCCAGGCACATCCTTGTGTTTGGGGTTCCCCTTCTGCTGTGGTATCTACCCTGACTCCAAAATGCCAGCTTTTTCATGCCTGAAAGCTGGGGATTGCCCTAAGGGCTCACCATCCCTTTCCCCCAGAGGTTTACCACCCCTTTTCCTTCTAGAGATGTTGCCTTGCCCATTACACACTTGCCTCACTGCAGGTGGAGAGAGCATCCTCCATGCAAGCTTTACTGGGCTGTGTCCTTAGAGGGGACAGGTGTGGTGACTCCTTGGCCATTGCTGATCTTTCAGGTTTTAGGGGAGACAGAGGTGCAGGCATTTTCTTTTGAATCCAGGTGACTCTGGAAATGTTTGGAGTGAGGCTGAGCAGTACCCATTTGCTGCTCTCTGCCTGTATTGATGTGGTGGATACATGCAGGTGGGTCAAGGGGAGAACCGAGAGCTGCCAGGTGGGTTCTGTTCCCAGGTCTGCCTTGGATCTTGCTTCTCCCTGCCAAGTTTTGGGGGATTGGGAGGCACTGTCTGGGAGCTGCGTGTGTCTGCGCAGGCTGCAGGATTCAGACAAGGGCAGCAGACAGTCTCTGGCGGCACTGTCCGTGATGAGGACTCTGCTGCAATCTGGGCAGGCTAGGATGTCTGGGTAGGACTCTTTGGCAAGGAGGATTGAGCAGATTTGTGCTGGTGTATTAAACTGCCATTGTCCTCATATGCATTACTGCAGTTATCTTCCCCCTGCAAAACTAGCGAGGGGCTGATTCGGCAGAGCTTTGAGGGAGCCCAGGTTCTGGGCACTAGGGAGTCTCTCTGGCAACAGCAGAATGAAAAAAAGCAGGGCTTCCACACAGGCAGGTTTTGGCAAAGCCCCGCAAGCCCCCCTCACCCTTTTCATGCTGAGGCACAGACCTGCCCATCGCGACCTGCATTCCCCATGCCTCTGCGCTCTTCCCACTCCTCTGTCCTTATGTTGTCCCTTGTTCAGTTCCTTCGTGGCTGATTCCCATGGGGAGAAGCTGCAATCTCCTCTATAAATCTGCCCTCTTGCTGCTGGGTTTTTGACAGTAATGAACATGGGAGGAGGGGTGGAGAGGGGTGGCAGAGGATGATAACCGAGCAGACGCCAGGAGTGCTGGGCTCCATGCTGCTTTTTTGCAAGCTGGGCTACAGCAGATTGATTGACCTGGGAGCTGCCAAGCAAACAAGGCAGTGAGGCTGTTCATTAGAGCATTAATTAGCTTCCAGGGGCTGCTTCGTAAAGTTTGGTTTATTAGGAGCTGTCAAGTTGAAACTATCATGGAGGCAGAGGGTAGAGGCTCCTCAAGCTGGCCTTGGAACTGGCAGAGGCTTGTGCCTGAGTCTTACTTTGAGAGTGGGGTGAGCCAGAGCTGTGCTTTCCCTGCAACCCTGCACCTGGATGGGTACAGAGCATTTTGCCACTCTTCTGCTGTCCATGAGAAACCTTGTGCTGGGCTAGTGATGGCCAGAGAAAACTGAGAAGAGGAGAGCAGAGGACACTCACCTCTTTGTCCAAGCCCATCCCCGGCAACTTTAGACTGTTCAGCACCCTGCTTGTCCTTCCTTCTGAAGACTCAGTGAGTTGCCAAATAGGGGATGGTTGTGACCACACAGGCTGGGCAAGCTGGGAGAATGAGGAGGGGATGAAGCCGAAGAGACTTGGAAAAACAAGCTGCTTTTAGCACGCTTAATGCTCGGAGAAGAGGAATTATTTTCAAACCATTGCCAAGACACTTCTGGAGTATGAGGAGAGGCTTTCCCTAACAAATTAAAATCAGGTATTACTGTTAATGCCTTTTTTCCATCTCATTTCTTAGTAATGTCTGCATGCGAGGAAGGCTCTTGTGGATGAATGTGAAAGATGCCTCTTCTACAGTGGGTTGCCAGTGGGGTACTGACCAGACTCGTGAAGGGTGACTCAAACAAGTGCTTTCAACCGCCACGAAGCGCCTACTTAAAAAACTGACATTTTTTGCTGCTGGCAGCATTCAGCAATAAAGTTAAACAAGGAAAGCTAATGAGCTGGAAACTTCCTTATGGAAGTAGTCTGGGAACTTAAGTTTGCTGCATGCTCGATCCGGGAGTGGTTTTGCCCTGCAGAGTAGCACTGCTTCCCTGCTTTACGGCTGCCTGCTCCATCTGGCAAATAGTTGTTCTCTTGTGTGAGTGATGGAGGAGCTCAAGAAGTGCTCAGGAGAGACAGGAGGCTGTTTATCTGCGGCTGTGGCGTAGAGCAGTGTCCTCTCCCCTGGGTGCTTGGGCACTTGCTCCTTTCCCTTCACCACCAGTGGGATAAGACCTGCTGTTCTGACTCAGAGCTGCTGCTCTTTCCTATCAGCTTCTAGCACACTGAACAGGTGAAAAGGAAAGGTTCAGTGTTGTGCAAGAGGGGGCTGTCCTCTTGCACAGACCTGCATTAGCGACCCAGCTGGAACCCTTTTTCTTTTCCAGGTAGTGCAGGTGGGTTTGCTTCTTCCATTTCTTACCCACATTTGCTCTGGGGAGCTCCGTCCCCACATTTGCCATGTCCTCTGGGACAGCTTCCCCACATAGACTTGCTGGCCTTGCCGAGTTAGAGCTGTGATTCAACTCCCCCTGCCTTTGGCTTCCCATCTGGGAGCAGAGATACTTGGCTCATCTGCAGGTTTGCCTGTGAAGTGTCTCTGTCAGAGCCAAGTGTGTTGAGCTGATTGCGGTCAGTTATGTTCAGGGCTTCCCTTGGGGCTTCAGCCTGGAAAATGCACCCAAAGGCATATCCTGAGAAGTTGGACTTTAAATGTATGAATCATCTTGGATGTATTTCACGAGGGTGAAGTGGGTTGGAACGCATCCTTGCACCTAGTGGGACCCTAATCCTGCTCTGTGTCTGCCCTTACTGCACACTGATCTTACTGCAGGCATTCTTGCTTTTGTTCAAGCAATAAACCCCTACCAAGACTGACAATGCCAGGAGAGCTGAGTTGTATTCCGAATGTGCTGCTCTGTTCAAATTAACTCTCTTTGTGGTTACTTTTTTTAAGAGCAGTTTTTTCACTTCTATTTCAAAGCACTCTCTGCTTTTCTCTTCGATATATCCTGAGCAGTTTTCCATTCCCATTTGCAGCGTGCGTATACAGGACTGTGGTGTCAGCCTGTTTGCAGTCTGTGCACATGCAGCATCTTTGATGCTGTCTTGAATGTCTTCTCTCCACACACTTTAACTTCTCATCGATTCCGTGTTTGCTCTCCCTGGACTAAAATACTCTGTAGTGAACAGTACTTAGATGCTTAGACTTAAAACAGCTCTAAAGTTTTGTGCATCCCTCATGTCCTTGAAGAATTCAAAAGCAGACTCAGCAGGGGCAGCCCTTGGGAGAGAGAGATCACTAGTGATAAGAGGGTTTCTAGCCAGATGTTGACCACTGTTCTCCTTCCCTGGTCCATGTATGGAGCCCCAGCCCCTTGGCTGCCCTGCTGATCTCCATAACATGAGTGGCCTCAGGACCAGTAGGCTCAGTGCTGCAGCAACACAATTATTTTTTGTTGCATTCTCAGCCCTCCAGTCGGGGTAGTACCCAGCCTAGATGTCTCTCACAGCTTCTTTATTGCGTGGGATGCTTCTCCTGGGATGAGAAGCTACATATTCCCCATCAGTCTTTTGCACATCCAGACTGTCCTGTCTTGAGAACAGTGCTGAACAGCCAGGCAGAGAGATGGCCCAAGCCCCAGTTACTGTAAATCTCTTGCCTTCATGAGCATTGGATGGACTGGTGGGCTGGGGGTGTCTTCTGCTGATAGGACATAGCTGACTGGACACAGTGGCTTTGCTCAGTGACAGCAGTGCTGGTGTAAAGGAAACAACTTCAGTAAAATAAACCCAACCACTTCTTCCTGTGATGATTTTACCTTATGAGATTAGTACCTCTGTGTCAGCAGGATAAACAAGGCCAGTTTTTATCTGAATGCTTTTCCAGAAGTTTGGTTCATAAGGGGCTGATTGCTTGGGGGTTTCTACCTGTTCTGACATTGGGCAAAGACATTCCTGGGTCACTGAACCTGCAATCTGCTTCCTTACGCAAAATGACAGATTTTTGATTTGCTGACCCTGTGGCTCAGGGTCTTTTATTTTAACACGTATACTTAAAAGTTGGCTCCTGGGTCCATCTTACTTGCTTAAACAGGAATTTGGGATGCTATTAAAGAAAATTCCTAGTTTTCCTTGTCCCATGTAATAGAGAAGCAGGGATGATGGATCTGTAGCTCATCCTGCTGTAATATTTCCTCGGTCCTTAAGTCCAAGAAGACAATTTAATAAGAAACAACAGGTGGCTCATTTCACTTGATTGTTCTTCCACACAGTCGTCGAATTTGCCAGTTAATTTATGGATGCAGTTGTATCATGGTGGAGCTGATCTGACACTTGGTTGCACAGAAGGAGGTGATCCTCATCCCTGATGCATGCTGCTGGCTGTGTGGTCCTGTCCCATTGATCGTGCTGTGCACCAGTTCAGTTTACTCAACCTGCAGAAGATTAACCTAGTGGAAGGGAGTAGTTAAAGGCAAGTGGAGTGAGCTAGCTTTTGGATGGTTCCTGTTTGGTCTTTCTTAAGGGACTTTGTCTTTGCACAGAGGGCAAAACCTGGGACTGGTGTGGGGAGCATCCGAAAGACACTGGTGATCCTGCCTGGGATCTGTCTGGAGAGCTTGCTCGCTGGATGGCAGGAAAATGGCATTTCATACCACCTTCAACACCTCATGTCTCTCTCTGCGTAGCAGCCAGCTTTACAGCAGTAGCCACTGAAAATGCTCAAGTCAAATACAGCATGTGCAGAAGTCAGCCAGGTACTACAGGCTGCAGATGTGCTCTTAGCGTGCTCCTGCACAAATGTCTCCAGTATTTTTCTGACACCCTGTTAGGAAATTCAGCTGTTAATTGCCAGCCTCCAGAACGGCATGGAAGTTTGTGTGTGGTGCTGCTGTGTGTGTTACAACTTGTTCTTCGGGTACATTAAATTACTTTTTTTTTTTCCTAATTGCCAGAGTGCTTCTTTCTTTGAAATCTTTCTGATGAGGACTTGATTAAATATCTCAGGATGTTTATTTTTTTCTTTCTTTATCTGTGGTGGCTGTAGTTTGGTACTGAATTTGTTTTCCAGTGATCCTATCTCCATATTTTAATTTACAAGTGATCAG
The DNA here is from genome assembly GCF_000691845.1 of Merops nubicus. Taxonomy (NCBI): domain Eukaryota; kingdom Metazoa; phylum Chordata; class Aves; order Coraciiformes; family Meropidae; genus Merops; species Merops nubicus. The sequence goes on along the minus strand of NW_008603794.1, from coordinate 28,934 downwards.
TGAGCCGTATATTGTTTTCTGACAGCAGGCACAACTCATGCTGGGAATCTCTTATTCCTCTCTCCCCTCCTCTCTCTCCTGCAGAACTTTTAGATTCATTTCAGGGGGTTGCAGGAAGGTTTCTGGTTTTAGGTTTGTGGGGCATTTTGCTTTGGGGTGTATTTGTTTCTTGCTGTCCTTCAGAAAGACATGGTTTCTGTTTCTTAGGGAAGGTTTTGCTTATTCCAGGCCAGTGGCATGTGCCAGCCAGTGGTCTCTGGCTTATCCATAGATGGACCTTGGAGGCTGTGGGCTTCCCAGCTTTCTCCATCCCTGCTCATAGATGTATGGCTTCTGGGCTTTAAAGAGATTTTCTGGGTCACATATGCATATTTCCCTGAGGCCCCGGTTGGTTACCTGCTAGTTTATTAGCTGCTCCACATATTCCAGCGTGGCACGGCTGGTAATCCCAGGCTGTCCCCTGGTAAGCAGATGTCCTTGGCACTGCCTGCAGTCTTCATCCACAGCATGAGACATGCAGAAATGGACTCGACCCACTGTCTGTGTTTGGTCGGTCAGCAGTCTGATGGTGCTGCTTCTGATCAGGCCACATGTCAGTAGGTTTGGCTGATGGCAGTCCTCACCTTCTGCGAGGCTGAAGCTGGCTAGAGGTACAGCAGAGCAGGCAGGTCCACCACAAGGTCTCAGGAGAGAGGTGCCTTTTCTGCTCGGCCACAGCGCTCTGAGTGCATCATGCTGTGCTTCCCTAAGCTGCAGTAGTACAGTGTGCTTCAGGGCACGTGCCTGTGCTTGAGGCTGAATTTTGGACTGGGGCTGTTGAGTGGATGGTGGTCAGCATGGATGTGCAGAGCCATTTCAGTACCCAGCTCATCTTGCTAGAGCAGTAGGCTGTGAGGCAGGGGAACATCTGTACCTGCTGGACTATGGATTTTGCTGCAACTTGCTGAACATTCTGAAATGCAAGTCACTTGGTGGTTTATTCCTGGCCTCTTTCTGTCACTGAGAGGCAGTGGGTCACAGCTAGCTCCTAGGCTTGCTCCTGGGGCTGGGAGCATCTACCCCTCCATGCTGCAGGAAGCACTGTTTGCAGCATTACTACAAGGGACAGTAAACTTGGGAGAAAGTAGCTAATTTTCAGCAAAACATGAGCATTACTTGCAGTCAGGCTCAAGCTTCTCAAACACCCGAAGGAGTGAAAGTAGCGTTTGGGTGGCACCCAGGGTGATGCCAAGAGGCATGGCCTGGGTGAGTGAAGGTATACCTGCTCCTCCCTGTGCCACACAGGGGCTCTGCCCTGGCACTGCCTTCTGCGGAAGGGCCATCGCACCACCTTTCCAGGGGAGCTGGGCAGAGGAAGGCAGAGTTGGATCAGCAGCCTGTCTGATTGCAAGCAGACTGTACTGACCCTGTGAGGGGAAAGGGGGAAAAAAAGGGGTGACCACGTCCTTCTAAACTAGCAATCATTCAGTTTGGTGGCGTGTCCAGGCACCTGTGTCCTCTATACCAGAAAGCAGGAACATGCAAAAGTGATTTAGCTTTACAAAATCAGTAGGCTAGAGAAGCTGCAGGAAAACCTGCGAAAAAAGGAGAGCTCCAGCTGTGGATCTTCATTGCTGCTGTGGACAGACATACATTCTGCTTTTGTTTGCATGCCCAACTCAGAGTAACCAACCTGCAAGCAGGACCTGAGTGGTCTGGGGACCATAGATGCTTCTGTCATAGATCTGAAATCAGCACTGCTGAAGGTCAAGATGACAATTTGACATTCAAAGTTGAAGCCTCAGCTCTCTTGTCTGTCTGCTTGGGAGGGGACAGCAGCTGAACCTTCCTCAGGAAAGGGTTAACATTGCCTCTCCTTCCCATGGAGCTGCTCTCCCAGTAATTCCATCATGTCAGCCTGTTTGCAGGCAATAATTCATTGTTACAGGAACACTACAGTGAAGTGACAAGTTAATAATGGCAGTAATAATGGCAGGCAAAGTCTAATGTTATTTCCCTTTCTCCTGCTCCTGTTGCACCAGCAGCCTCCCATGTTGGCTAATGCAATTTGCAGCCTCGCTAATCCAGTTTCAGGAGGAATTGTGTTCTGTTAAAAGAGAATAGCAGGAGTTGGGAGCTATGCTGTCATGTTCCTACCATCTCTGGGGAGGCTGCTCTGGTGCCAGAAGTCTTTGTCTTTTCTTTGCTGTGATTTCTATGCCACAGTTAAGCCTAATGAGCAAAGTCCTCCTAGGATAATCTCATCTTCTTCCCTTCTGCAAGTGCCTTTCCTCTGATGATGCTTCTCTGAAAAAGCTCACACATCTTTCCCCAGTAAACATGAGTCACCCACCTCTCGCCACGCTGAGTCAGAAGGCTGGTGGCTGACATGTACTTGCTTGACCTCTGTTGCCCCAGTTCCCCACAGTCATTATTAAGTCATTGACATGGGTGTCCTTGCAACATGTTTGGAGGTGGAGGAGGCTCTTCAGCCCTGCTTTGTGGAAGGGAGAAGGGCTGGCAGATGGCTGAGTGTTAGTGCGTGTCTAAGCCTGTGGTAGGGCAGTGACCTGCCGCCAAGTCTCTTGAATCTCAGGCGAAGATCCTCCAGGAGGATTTTGGGCACCAAGTGTCTTTTGGGCCCTAGTGAGGGAAATGACGAGGCATCTCTGGGTCGTGACCGCAGGCTGAGGGGTCGGTTGAGTTTGTGCCAAAAGGCCAGAGAGTGCCCTTCACGGTTGTGTGCTGAGAGGGAGGGAGGGAGGGAGGGGGGTTCCTCGCAGGAAGAGTTGCCTTGGGTCCTTGCTCCTGGAAATGAGTCTCTCCTGATCCGCCTGCAAAGCTCCATGTCTGGTGTTAAACCGGGGCTGGGTTCAGGTTGAGCTGGCCTTGTTTCTGCTCCCTTCCCACCCCAACACACACCTCAGCACAGTGAAATCCCAGTGGAGGCTTTTAAAAGTAGGACATTACCCAGGAAGACTTTTTGCAACACTTTATCGCTTCTCTCCAGACGAGAGCATCTTCTGGAGGAGCTCTCCCCAGAGGGAAGCAGCCTCCAAAGTGGAACACCGCCTCCCCGCTGTGGTGACAGAGCTCCCTGGGGACTCTGTGGGCTGGTGGTGGCCATTTTCCTGCCCACTCCTTCTGCACCACAGCCACTGGCTTGTGCAGAGCTCTCTCCTTCCCCAGCTGGCAACACCCTCATCCTTCACTACAGGGCAGCATGCTGGCGTTTTGTGGGGGGCTTTTTGGGGGGAGGGTGTATTCAGCTGCAATTAAGCATTGCCATTCCCAGGACTTGGTAATAATGGCTCCTAGGTGGGAAGTAAACTCCTGGTGGTGTATCTTCTTGGTGCCTACAAGAGAGATGATGTAAGGAGTCTGAGACAGAGCATCTTTTTATCACAGCATTTTTAGTTACAGATTGCAAAGTGCTTTGGTAAAGTTAAATGTTGCAATCCCTGCTTGATGATTAAGAAACTGAGGGGTGGGACCCAGATGGCTTCACCATTGCAGCAACTCAGCAGAAAAGCTGTGATTCGTATCGTTGCCTCTGTCCTCCTCTGACTGCTTTCCCTTCCCTCAAATATTTGTATACAATAGCAATATTTGTGCTTACCATGTGCCCAGCTGGAGAATGATTGCCTGCTTGATGGTGTGTAGAAAACCCCTACCATAAATATCAGCTTGTAGAGCACCTAGCCATGTTGTAGCCTGCTGTGGTGAGGTGTGTCTGACCTGGCCCACCCAGCCCAGAGGTGCAAACTTTGAGGATCAGAAGCTGCCAGAGGTCTCCTGAGGCAATGCAAATGACTGAGAACGTTTTCTTCAGCCTGGGAATTAGTGCAAAGGGACTGCAATGTTGGAGGACAGACTGTGAAGTGAGCTGTCTAGTAAGTGTATGGCCTTGCTGTGGTCACCTAACATCTTTGCCAGCCTTCTCCACCCTAACAGTCACATAACATCCCGCATGTCCTGACCAGGCTCCAGCGTGAATCATTGTCACTCATTTCACCTCCTGGAGCTCCAGACGCATTGGGATGCCCTTAGTGGTGTGGAAGAGCATTTCTCTGTGCACTTGGAGAGCTGACGTCTTCTTTCCCAGTGCTGCCTGCAGGCCCTCTGCCCAAACACCTCTGCAGTGTTCAACGCCTGCACGTGTTCTTCACACAGTTTGCATGGCTTCACAGGGGCTGGGAGACCAGGCTAGCTTAAAAAAAAGCTATGAGGGTTGTAACCATGACTTGTTTCTAGTATAAATGGAAAGCCTTAACAGTGTACGTAGGGCCAATTACAGTACATCAAGGTATGATATCCTCTTTACTGGCACCTTCCTGGGAGCCAGGTGACATTGTGGCAACAGGATTATGGTTTGCAGATGATATGCGTGATAAAATCACCTAGACACATACACCTGTTTTCCTCACTAAGCAGATGTTCAGGAGGCTGTTAAGAGAACATCAGCCTCTTGACAGCGCAGCAGAAAATGCCATGTAGCCGTGTCTGCTCACATCGCCACACCCACCACCTCTGTTGCTTGACAGAGGGCTGGAGCAGCCCTGCCCCGGCACACGGAAACCCCAGCCCCTGGGGCACACTGGATCCATCTCAGCATTTGGGAGCCAAGCCCTTTCCTGGCTCTCTGCCCAGGCACATCTCCAAGCCAGGGAAAGGAGTTTCCCCTGCATCAGGAGGGTGAGGTTTGACTGGCTTGGAGCCCGAGATGTCAGTCTTATTGCAATCTCACTCATGCACTAGCAGCTACAATCATTTCCATGTCATGGCAGGCATCTTTAAGCATGACCTGGCAAGCTGCACAAGGCATAGAGGGACCCACTTTGTGCTGTAGTAAACTTACCACCAGGATGAAAAGAGCAGGACCTCCTGGCATTGTATTGTACCGTTACAATCACCCTTGGACCACTGACTTCAGGATTTTAATTTTCTTTTTTTCCCCTTTTTAAATTGTTTTTCCCAAGTGCAAAATGAGCCTTTTGGATTAGTTTGCATATCTGTGAATAGTGGCCGATGGTCATCCCTGTGAGAGAGCAGAAGTGCAAGCTGCCCCACAAACCTTCCCGTGTCTTAACCAGCCTGCAGGCAGAGGAGCTCTTCCCTGCATGAGCAAGCAAACCAGCCTGGAGCTCAAAGGTGAAGCTGCCCCAAGGTTTATAAACTGTTTCCCACAGTATTTCCAACACAGCATTTTTTATCCTGTGGTCTGTGGATGTTGTGAATTATTTCCATAGGATCTGCAGAAGATAACAAAGAAGAGGTAGGTACACATTTACTATGCAGGAGCCAGCACCTGGACAGGGAAGCATTTGGTGTTCACAGATCAGAAAAGACTGACAATGTCCTCTCTAATTCTGTGGGAGGGAGACAAAACCTGCACTTGCATCTTTTGTGGTGTGCCTCTGTTAGGAAAATAAGTCATATCGGATGAGAAGTGTATTGGCAAGGGTGTCATTACATATCACAGATACCTCTAATCTAGATGAAACTTTGCCATGGTGTTACGAACCTGTGCAAGTGCCTGCAGTCTAGCAAAGGGAAGACCTGTAATTCCCTGCCAAGGCCTGCTGCTCTGACTGGTAGCAGCAGTAGAAGCAATCCCTTCATCAAGATTTGGGGCACTCTCTGCACGCGTGGGCAAATTCCTGAACACTGGCTGCACTGTCTGCCAGGAAGAGCTGGGAGGACTGAGTTGGGTGTATGTGGAATTAAGGTCTCATTTTTGCCAGAGCTAATAAGATTTCTTCCTGTCTTCTTTACCCTCAAAAAAGAAGACATCTTCCTGAGTGTCAAATGGAAGCAGGGGAGCTGCAGGGAGGCCATCTGAGAGCCCTTGGATGACCTCTGGAGTCTGTTGTTTGTACACTGTGAGAATTGCCTTAATTATGATCTGGGAAGCAGCCCTCACTGCTTCAGTGAAATACATCTGTCACATACAGGGTGCAAGTCTGTTGCCTCAGACACCAGGCTTAAAATGGCTTTGTGCCCATCCCCCTCATTTTCATCCACGATGTGGGAAGAGCACTGGGAGGGATGCTCGCATCTCAGCAGCTCTGGTCTGTGCGTACCCTGGCCTTGGCTCTGCGTGTGTTGATATTGAGCAACCCCACCACACGCAGCGTGTGTACACACTGCATTTTAATAGATATAGGGCCTACTGCCTTAACATACACAGTTGCTATAGTAACAGAGGTTTCCTTAGTAACAGTTGCAGAAAATAATCCGGTACCAATTAAAAATAAACTGTTTGGAAAGCAGGCTGGGGGAGGAAGAAAACTGCTGAGAATCACCTTCCCCTTTATTGGTTCATCTCCTAGGGACTTGGAAGATTGATTAATGCTTGAAATAACCTTTCTTAACCAACAGTGAGCCAAAAAGGGGGAATGAGTGCGGGTATGGTAGCTAAGGCTGCTGTCCTGAAACAAAACAAAGGGGAAAGGAGTATGTCTGGTGTATGGCAGGAATACAACAGGGTAATGCTAAATCTCTTCATTAGGTTGAATTCTCCAGGGAAGAAAGGAAGGGACTATTCCCCTCCTTCCCTCCCTTCACTGTCTGCGTGCCATACCCGTAACACAGCCACGGAGTCTTTATTAGCATACTGATTAAAGCCGTGGGCAATCCAGGCTCCAGGGGAACGTCTGATGTGTTACCAGGATGCCTATCTGAGATGCTGTTTTAGAGCAGAAAGCGTCGCTGTGCTGGGAGTTCCTTACTCCTATTTGATGTTGTTTGCCTGTGCCCGTCCTCCATCTCCACGCTGTCGCTCATCACTTGTGCCGACAGGCATCCGAGACCCTGGGGCCCAAGGGGAGCTGGAAGCAAAGCGAGGAGCAGCCTGTGCCCCGGTGAGAGAGGGGAGACAGCGTCACTCCCTCGCACATGCGGGATGCGTTTCCAGGGTGCAGATGGGCACAGCTCCCCTGTCGGCCTCTGCTGCCACGCTTCTGTCGTGCCACTCGTGGCCAGGGCGCCCGTTGGCTTTGAAGAGATTTACCAGTTGCCAGCAGAGTCCCTTCATGTGGCAGCAAGACAGCACGCCCCTTTCAGAGGGGAGCCCCCACGCCAGGAGAGGTGCAGGGCCAGAGGTGTGGCGGAGCTGCCGGGAGGAGGGTGGGTCCATTGGGAGCTGCTCCTCTCCCCAGCTCTGCAGCTGGCAAAGCTCCGGGGCATGCTGAGTGCAAGCGTCACAGGACAGCGCTTGGTGTCCTGCCCTGCAGGTGGAAGTGCCCTGGGTCCGGGCGATGGGCACAGCCTGGGCACACACAGCAGAGGCTGTGTCTGCCTGCAGGGAGGAATCGGAACCTAGGGTGTGTCTCTTCCTGCCAGGACAAGTGCTGATGATGCCACCCTGTTGTCCTCAGAGCTGTGTGACCGCTTAGCTACTCGTGTGGGAGTGGAACAGAGTGACATGCCTGTGGCTTGTCCTGCATGGTCCATTGTGGATCTGCAGCCAGATCTCCTAGCTGCAGCAGGAGAGCTTGCTCCCACTGATCTTTCCAGTCTGATGCTCTTCTCTTCTCGTTGTGCCTGTGTTTGCTCCCTGTCAGGGTTTAACCCCAGCAGTCAACCAGGCCCCACACGGCTCCTCACTTCCTCTCTTCATAGTGGGATGGGGGAGAGAATTGATAGAGTAAAAATTAGAAAACTCATAGGCTGAGATAAGGATAGCTTAACAGGAAAAACAAAAGCTGTACGTACAAGCAGAGCAAAACAAGGAATTAGTTCACCACTTCCCATGGTCAGGCGGGTGTTCAGCCATCCCCAGGAAAGCCAGGCTCCGTCACGCGTAACAGGGCCTTGGGAAGACAAGTGCCATCACTCTGAATGTCCTCCCTTCCTTCTTCTTGCCCCAGCTTTATATGCTGAGCATGGCATCATATGGTATGTCATATCTCTGTGGTCATCTGGGGCCAGCTGTCCTGGCTGTGTCCCCTCCCAGATTCTTGTGCACCCCCAGCTTACTCATTGATGGCATGGGGGGAGAAGCAGAAAAGGCCTTGACTCTGTGTAAGTGCTGCTTGGCAACAGCAAAAACATTTCCGTGTTATCAAGTCTTTCCAGCACAAATCCAAAACAAGCCTTATACTATGAAGGAAATTAACTCTACTCCAGCCAAAGCCAGCACATTGTCCACCCCTAGCTATTGTGTGTCTCTGGGATTACATGTCACTGAGATGGTTGGCCTGTAACAGCAGTAGTGTCTTGTTTAATTCACTTTTCTTCCAAATGTTTTTCTCTAGAACTGGTCAACAGTTTATTGCACGTAGGTGCAAGTGTTATTTCACCATGAAAAAATCCACTGGGTTTTGGCGTAGTCTTCTTCATAGGTTTGGTGCCTCAGACCACAGTGAATGGAGACGGAGACTCTTTTGAATGACAAACTGAAAAAGCATCCTCTTGCTGAGGGACATGGTAGGAGGATGCGGGAGTAGAGCAGGGGGTGAAAAAAAGAAAGAAGGTTCTCTGGTAGGAAAACCTCTAAACACCTTGGTCTTAAAGGTTCAGTGCAAGTGGGACCCAGGTAAGATCAGCCATGCCTGCAGATGGGGGAGCACTATCTGGTCCTCCCCAAACCAGGTGAGTTTCTTTTCTGTGTTAATGATCCACCTGTTCCTCATCCTTCTCTGTTCCTCCCTCACAGTGACTAAGCTGCAGGTAAGCAAGTCGAAGCGGAGCATCACGCTGGTGGAGAACCGTCCCATCCCCCTCAACTGCTCGGTGAAGTCCCAGACCAGCCCCGACTCACACTTTGCCGTGCTGTGGTATGTCCACAAGCCCTCCGATGCTGACGGCAAGCTCATCCTGAAGACCACCCACAGCTCAGCCTTTGAGTACGGCACCTACGCAGAGGAGGAGGGTCTGCGGGGCCGGCTGCAGTTCGAGCGCTCGGCGTCGGGGGGGCTCTTCAGCCTGACCGTGCAGCGGGCAGAGGTCCGAGACAGCGGCAGCTACTACTGCCATGTGGAGGAGTGGCTGCTCAGCCCCAACCATGCCTGGTACAAGCTGGCAGAGGAGGTGTCAGGGCGGACGGAGGTGACCGTCAAGCAGCCAGGTATGCCAGCGGGATCCTCTTGGCGTCCACTCTAGTATGTTGGCTCATGAGCTTGCCAGGCTTTTTTTGAGCTCTTCTTTCCACTACAGCCTTGTTACACTCTACTTGCATCCTCATGCCTGCACGCCCCTGCACGAGGAGGGATGTTTTCCCTCTTTGATATGACCTTCTTCCATTTAGATTGGGTTGGTGTGCGTTTCAGTGTCCCCCCATGAAAGTTGTCCATCCCCCATGATCTAGAAAGCCACTATATCCAGCCAGGTTTCTTCATCCTCAAGAGCATCACGTAGCAAGAGTGTCGACTAGTGACCTACTGAGAGACAACCGGTGTATGCCTGCCTGGGAAAGCATTTTTATATTCAGCACACAGTTTAATTTTACTCCGTGCCTGCATCCTGGCAGGCGCAGGGAGCCCTGTCTCTTTTCCCTCTGCGTGGCACAGGAGATGTGAGTAACGAGTTTAATGAGGTGGGAAGCTGGCTGCCGGGAGAGGAGAAATCTCCTCTGATGATGGTTTCTGTGGCGGCAAACGTCACTGATAAAGGTGAGCTGATGGAGGAGCTAAAGATGGCCCCCGGAAGCTGGGGACAGAACCGTTGTGCAAAGGAGGGAGGCAAGCACCGTCTGAAAGCAGCCTGGACCTCAGGTGTGCTACTGAGGCAGAGCATTAGTACTTTGTGAGGAAGCCTGCCTTGTCCCCCCTTGCTCTGGGCGCCTCTTTCTGGAGGATAAAATCCCGCAGGCGGGAGGGACGCACCTGGACAGCAGGGCTGAGCTTGGTTGCTAAGTGTGTTTTCTCTGTCTGGATTTGACTGGTCTGACACAAACTCTGTGGATGGGGTGTGAGAGGGATATTGAGCATGGTCCTCAGCACAGCTTTGCCTGGTCATGCAGGAAGTGCACCAGGCCACAGCGTGCCACTTGCTCCTGGTCCCAGCTCCTCATTTCTGTCTGCAGGATCCTGAGGTGGCTCTGAGACAGTCAGGGAGCAGGGAGATACCTCCTTTTGCATTGCCCATCTCTCTCTGGGAAGTACGGTGCCTATGGTCTGCTGCAGCAGCTGTACCAGGGAAGTCCAAACTCTGCTCCTGGACAGAAGTTGTGAAGGAGTTAGGAGTGTACGACACGTCATTTCACATAAAAGAGCTGGTTGCAGTCACTCCCTGTGTATCAATGAATTGTGGAGCAAAAACCAGGGACATTCCCAAGGCAGCAAAACACTGTGTGTGACTTTACCCTCATGCCACTTCTCATTTTGCAGTGCTGGTTCCCTGTAATCAGCCATCTGTTCTCCACCTTGTTTTTTTCCCCTCTCCCACAACAGGAGTGCTTGCTGGTTGGGGTGTGACAGGGCTACTGCTGTGCTCCAGGAGGAGATTGAGAAAAGATTGAGGTGTGACCCCACACAAGGTGTCTGTGCACTTAGGAACCCCAAGGTCCTACAGGGAGATTGTGGGTTTCCAGTTCCCTGTGATGAATGGGGCATTGGTGGTGGCTAGGCTGAGATTCTCAGAAGACCCTAGAAAACACAAGTCTTATTTTCTTTTCCTCCCCTTCTTCCCCCCCACCCCTCATCGTTAGTGGCTTGTGAGAAGGTCACTTTGGTCACTTTGCATTTCTAATGACCTTTTCCCATAGATAACCGCCTGCAAGTGAACCAGACCCACAAGAACATCACAGTGCTGGAGAACCAGTGGGTGACCCTGGAGTGCCTGGTCAGCAGCCGGACCAGCCCCTCCTCCCAGCTCTCGGTGGAGTGGTATGTCTGGCGGCCGGGCCACCCTGAGAAGGAGGCAGTGGCCCAGCTGAGCCGGCAGAGCACCCTGCGCTATGGGAACCTGGTGGCACGGGGTGATCTGCGGAGCCGGCTGCACCTGGAGAGCCCATCCCCAGGTCTCTACCTGCTCTCCATCCAGAATGCCACCGTGCGGGACAGCGGGGCCTACGACTGCCGTGTGGAGGAGTGGCTCCTTGACCCCAGCGACCGCTGGTACAAGCGCGCAGAGGACCTCTCCGGACTCACCACCCTCACCGTGAAGCAGCCAGGTGAGGAGGATCTCACGCCAACAGCTTTGAGCAGCACTCTGCCCTCTTGGACCAAACACACGAGGCACCATCCATCTGTCATCAACAGCAGGCCTGGGCAGTGGGCAGGACCGCTATGCTAGTCTGCAGGGATGCTTTCTTTCATGTCTTCTTGGGTGCACCCTTGCTTTTCTGGACAGAGCATAGAGCAAGTCTTGCAAACACATCTAGGTGGGCTTGGGATTTTGTCACTAGTGCATCTGAAGATTTATTTTTTTACAGATCTTTTGGCAGATTCAGTAGGATAGGCCTCCAATTTTATTCACGTTTTCATTGAGAAAGAGATGGGAGAAGTTGTCTGTGCTCCCCGGGCATGCACCTCAGGGGCAAGGTCTGTGACTGAAAAGAGGGTAGCAGAGGAGGTCAAGGCCCTCCCTGGTTGCCAGGCAGTTTCTTACATTTCTGCTCCCTGTTCTGTGGGTTCATCTGTTGGTTAAGGGCTCAGGCTTCTTGATGGAGCAGAAGTTGGCTAGGAGGAGCTTGCGTCTGTATGGACAGGATGTACTTATGGGCTGCCTGGCTGCTCTCTTGCCAGTGATAGTGGTTCAGGTTGATCCTGAAGCCAAAACCCACTGTTATGGCTGTGCCCAGACAGAGAGGCAAGCATCAGAGATCACCACAGGTGCTTCTTCTTTCCAAGATCTAATGAGGGAAAAGAGTGCTACAGAAGTTCAAACCAGGGAGGAAAATCCAGTTCCACAGGGTTGTGAATAGAATAGGGTAGAATATTTCCGTTGGAAGGGACCTACAGTGATCATCTAGTCCAACTGCCTGAATGCTTCAAGGATCACCAAAAGTTAAAGCGTGTTATTTAAGGGCATTGTCCAAATACCTCTTGAACACTGACAGGCAGGATGTATCAACCACCTCTCTAGGAAGCCTGTTCTAGTGTTTGACCACCCTCTCAGTAAAGAAGTGTTTCATAATGCCCAGTCTGAACCTCCTCTGGTGCAGCTTTGAATCATTCCCACACATCCTATCACTGGATCCCAGGGAGAAGAGATCAACACCTCACTCTCCATTTCCCCATCATAGGAAGCTGAAGAGAGCAAAGAAGTTGCCCTTAGCCTCTTTTTCTGCAAACTAGAAAAACACAGAGTCCTCAACTGCTCCTCACAGGCATTCCTTCCAGTCCTTTTACCAGCTTTATTGCCTGCCTCTGGATGCATTCAAGGACCTTTACGTGTTTCTTAAATTCTGGGGCCCCTGAACTGCACACGCCACTCAAGGTGAGGCTGCAACAACACTGAATACAGCGGGATCATTACCTCTTTTGACCAGCTGGTTATGCTGTGTTTGATACACCCCAGGGTGCAGTTTGCCCTCTTGGCTGCCAGGACACACAGCTGACTCATCTTGAGCCTGCTGTCAACCAGCATGCCCAGATCCCTTTCTGCAGGGCTGCTCTCCAGCCACTCCTCCTCCAGTCTATACTTGTGCCCAGTGTTTCTCCGTCCTAAGTGCAGAATCCAGCATTTGAACTTGTTACATTTCATCCCATTAGTCATATCCCAGTGCTCCAATCTATGTAGATCCCTCCACAAGGCACCTTGTCCTTCTTGAGAGTCAACAGCACCTCACAGTTTGGTATCATCAGCAAACTTGCTAATGGTGCCTTCAACTCCTGCATCCAGATTGTTGATAAGTACATTTGACGTGACTGGCCCTGGAATTGAGTACTGAGCAATGCTGCTGTTGACCTGTCACCAGCCAGGTGTACCCCATTCATTACAATCCTTTGAGCTCTTCTCCTCAGCTGTTTCTTCACCCAGCACACTGTGAACCTGCTGATCTCACAGTTAAACAAACTGTCCAGAGGAATGTTTTGAAGGACAGTATCAAAAGCATTAGAAAAGTCCAGAAAAACTACATCCACTTCCTTCCCATCATCCACTGGGTGGCTGACCTTATCATAGCAGGATATCAAATTAGTTCAACAGGACTTTCCCTTTGTGAACCCATGCTGACTGTGCCTGATAATTGCATTATTCTTCAAATGCTTTTCAGTAGGACCCAGTATAATCTGCTCCATAATTCTTCCAGGAACTGAGGTTAGAGCAACAGGTCTGTAGTTTCCTGGGTCTTCCCTCACACCCTTCTTGTAAGATGGAATAACATTGGCCCAGGAGGTCTGGACCTCCCCAGGCTCCCAAGATGTTTGGATGATGATTGTGAGGGGCCTTGCCGTAACATCTGCTAGCTCCTTTAGTACTCTGGGATGAATCCCATCAAGCCTCATGGAATTGTGAACATTCAGCTGGTTCCTTTATAATTTCAATGTCCACAAATGGAAAGTCACTGTTCCCACATTTGTGGTCCTCCAGCTCAGGAGACTGGCCAGGCCCAGGTCCATCAGTGTTATTAAAGACTGCAGCAAAAAAAAGCATTGAATGCCTCCACCTTTTTCTTCATCCCTATGGTAAGATGACCGTCTTCAACAAGTATTGGTCCAATATTTTATTTAGACCTCCTCTTGCTATTAACATTCTTAAAAAAAAAAAAGCCCTTCTTGTTAGCTGACACAGCACTGACCAGTTTCAACTCCGAGTGTTGACCTTTTTGTGTCCTCTCCCCACATATACGAACCACACCTCTGTAATCTTCCTTTGAAGCCTGACCTCACTTCCAGAGATCATACAATTTCTTTTTCCTTGACTTCCACAAGGAATTCCCTGTTCAGCCAACCTGACCTTATGCTCTGCTTGCTTGACATATGACATGGTGGAATTGCCTGCTCCTGTGCTTCTAAAAGGAGGCTCTTAAAGACTGACCAGCACTTGTGGACTCCTAAAGCCTCGAAAGCAGATTCCCAGGGTACTCTGCTGAGTTTCATCTGTTTTAACAACAGATAAACTGCAAGGACAGTTGACCTTGGAAAATATGGATTCTCTAGTTTTTGAGACATATATGGCTCAAGATGAAATATCTGCCTTAAAGGTCTATAGGTCAAATAATAGTTACGGTCCTCATTTGCTGGGTACAACTCAGCAACAGAGCTGGCAAAAAGGGTAAGGTCCTGGAAAGGCTTTAGTGGTCATTCCTGGCAGAGAAGGTTTGTACTGCGGTCATTCCTGGCAGCGAAAGTTTGTACTGCAAAGGAGGAGCTCTCTGAGGGGGCAGCACAGCCCTCATCTGCCGGATCCTTGCTTGGGAAACTTTTGTGGCCAAGATAGCTTTATCAGACACACCGCCACAGGCAGTCCCTGTACCCTGCATGGCTATAAGGGCAGCTGCTCTTCATCCAGACTGAGAATTGCCTGCCCTAGCAGAGCGGCAAATGAATGACAGGGGAAGTCCTTGAGGCTCATTTTGAACTGTGGAAGCATGTAGAGTGGGAAGAAGAGGGGGAGTTGGAAGTGCACTAGTTCAAGATAATTTTGTTCTAAAGTGTTTTGTTGTTTGTTTATTTTTCTTTCATGGCAGCCAGTAGCTAACAAAATGACTAAACTTAAAAATAGCTTAGCTTGTGACTCATGTCTCATTAGAGAGGATCTCAGTGCCATAGTGCTTTCAGAACTATAATTGTGAGCAAAGTGGGCTAAAAAACTTCTCAGCACCTTTAGACAGCATCTGCGTAACCTGCTGAGGTGGGGAAGGGATTGTGTTGGTTTTGACAAGACAGTTCCTTCCCTTTCTCCTTTTACCTCGGTAGTCCCTGAAATCTCAGGACTTGCCTCATTCCTGTTTCTGCTCAGGAGTCTTCTGAGGAAGATGTGAACTGAAAACACTCATGTTTCCTATAGCCTGAATTTCTCTGGCCTTAAATTAAGATTTTCCATGCGCTTTTAAAAGTGCAGGGCAGGTGCTGTAATGAGAAGCCCCACTGGGCACAGCAGCCCCGCAGCTGGTGAGAGCTGGGGGACAGCAGCTCCCTCCCGCAGGGACGTCTGGGGTCTGTGTCAGGGGACTTGCCTGGCTATCTTCTCTGGAGGAGAAAGCGCCTTTCTCTTTGGTGTGCTGTTAGGTTGCCCTTCCTGCTCAGCTCCCACGTCAGAAAGGGCTTTTTAATCTTTAAATGAAGGCTTAGATCTGGGCTGATTGCGATCCCTGGAGTATGTGTTCCCTGGCAAGATGTCTAAACCAAATGTTAATTGCTCTT
Source organism: Merops nubicus (assembly GCF_000691845.1). NCBI lineage: Eukaryota > Metazoa > Chordata > Aves > Coraciiformes > Meropidae > Merops > Merops nubicus. Next base: position 13,701 of record NW_008603794.1, on the reverse strand, counting down.
GAAGTCAGCCTTTAATCAAGTCATCTTGGGTTCTGGCCACCGTATCTCAGTTAGGTAAAAACATCTCTTCAGCCTTGCAGCAAGCACTAGAGGAAAAAAATGAGAGAGGGAGACTTTTGGAACCATCCTTACTGAGTCTGTACTTGAGGATATCTCCATGGAGGAACCTCTACCTCAGTAACCTCCCAAACTGCTGGAAAAAATCCTCTCCTCTTCTGTTGTACTGATTTTCGAGTCATTTGAGCACTCTCAAAAGAAATAAAAAATAAGCATCTGGATGAGCTGCAGCAGCTTCCTCCTCTCACCCATCAGTTGGTGCAAGGGTCAGTGTGGGCAGGGCAGTAGTGGGGTGCTCACAGCTAAGCTCCTGTTTGACCCTGTGGCAGGCAGCGTGCAGTGAGGTGAGGGTGCCACGCCTGCGGGGTTGACCGCAGAGGTACCTGTGGTTCTTGGCAGGCTGCATCAAGCCTTTGGGTTTTGCTTGGATCACGCCCAGCACCGGAGCCATGGCAGTCGGTTTGCACCAGGGCAGGGTGGCTTTGATGATAGCATTTTGCTCGGTACTCACCTCTCCCCTTTTGTCATCTCAGATCCCACTTTGCAGGTGGACACGGCCACCGCCAACCTCACGGTGCAGGAGAAGGAATCCTTCCTGCTGGACTGCAGCATCCTGTCCCGCTCCAGCCCTGAGTCCCACTTTGCGGTGACGTGGTACAACCTGCGGGCCAAAGACGCAAGCGGCCGCACGGAGGAGGAGGAGGAGGAGGAGGAGAGGGAAGCGGTGCTGAGCGTGGGTCCCGATGCCATCTTCAGCCCTGAGGCCAGTCGCTGGGAGGGCCGCCTGCGCTTCCAGAGGCTC
>NW_008603794.1:7065-12811 GCF_000691845.1 Merops nubicus | reverse complement strand
CCGCCTGCGCTGCCAGAGCCGCTCGGCGGTGCTCTTCCGGCTGACGGTGCTGCAGGCCGGTGGTGCCGACACGGGCAACTACTCGTGCCACGTGGAGGAGTGGCTGGCGGACCCCAATGGCGTGTGGTACCGGCTGGCAGAGGAGGAGTCTGGGATGGTCGCCGTTCACGTGCAGGATGCAGGTGAGAGGAGGCAAAAAGACCCTCCTGGGGGCATGGCCATGGCATCCGCTGCATCTTCAGTTCAACCAAGATAAAAAGGCCAGGGAGTGAATGGGACTGGGTCGCATCTGCATGGGGACAAGTCTGTGGAGCTGGTGCTTTTCCGATCAGCTTGATGGCTTGTAGCCCAGCTCTTACTTGGGCTAGAACACCCACACTGCACTTAGCTCTGTGCTGGGGCTGCCCGCACAGATGCCACCTGATGCGTCTCCAGTCAGTGGGAGTGGACATTGCCCCCCGCTGGGGTTTAACCCTTCCCTTTGGGAAACAACATGGAATTTGGCTTAGCTCTGCACAAGAATGCAGGCTGTGGCACAAGGGTCATCTCCCAGCAATTCTTGAACCCATCAGGTTGTTTAGAGGCCTTAGAGATAACTGAAGTCAGGAGAGTTTTGTGGGCCTTTATGGGAGGTACCCTGGGGTGCTCTCTCTGTGTACCATCACTGAGGGAATCAACACTTTGGGAGGCTCACACTTTAAGGTATCAAAATCTGCACCAGGGAGGACACTTTCTAGCACCCATGAAACTTTTAGGGGGATAAAGCTGAGACATGCCCTGAGATAACCATCTTCTGCTGCTCTGTTTTCCAATATTGTTATTTTTCTCAGAGCTCCACCTCCTGCATGGACATAGATTAATGAGCATCGCAGTGTTTTATATTTCTGAAGAAGTTTGTAGGCCCTGCATTGCAGAGAAGCCATGAAATGTGACCATCTTGTGTCTCTTTCAGGCTCCACCCTGCAGTCTGTCATCTGCTCCAATGATGCCCTCTTCTACTTTGTGTTCTTTTACCCCTTCCCCATCTTTGGCATCTTGATCATCACCATCCTCCTGGTGCGGTTCAAGAGCCGCAACTCCAGCAAGAACTCGGAGGGCAAGAACGGGGTCCCCTTGCTGTGGATCAAAGAGCCTCACCTCAACTATTCTCCCACTTGCCTAGAGCCACCGGTCCTCAGCATCCACCCGGGAACCATAGACTAGAGAGGCAGCGGTGCCCGGAGGGACACGCAGAGAGAGAGAAGCAGAGACACACCGTGAGCCCTAAGGAACAGAGACGGTTTCGTTGTTCTTGTTTCATTTGTTTCAGTGTCTGTGCTCTGACGCAGAGACTGAGCTCTGTGAGTGCCCAGCTGGCGGGGACAGGAAGGTCCAAGACTTCTCCAGCACCTGTGGGGAATGCACCCCTTCACCCCAATAGATGGAGGGTCCCTGCATTTGCTGTACTTAGCAGATATTCCTCTCGGATTAATTTTGCTCCCATCAGTTGCTGTCTTTTGGGCTGTTGCTTTTTTGTTGACGTTTCTTTTTCTGTCACTGAAGAACTGAAGGTTTCTACCACCCTCCACACAGTGAGGAGCTCCTGGGGTGCCTTTGGTCCTGGGACAATCTTTTTGGAAGTAAATGTGTATGTTTTCCAAACCAGACTGGTTTTCCTCCCTCTTCCAAAACAAAGCTAGGTCCACCTCCGTAGGAGTTAGGTGGGATACTGAGAGGTCTGTTTCAATGACTGGCTGTAGCTTCAGCATCTTCTTGCTTCCGTCTTAGTGTTCTCTCAGGGGGGAGCAATTCACCTTTTGGGAGCATTTCCAGGTCTTGGAGAGACTGAATATGCAGCGTGCTTGCACTCAAGACAAAAGCTATTTAGTTTGTCTCCAGGAACTGAAGGGGGGGATGGAAGCAGGACACCTGAAAGCCCTGACTTTGTTGGTAGAAAAGAGGGTCTTTGTACAGTCCAGCTTACCAGTCATGTTCTCCCTGGTGTCCATGCTGCCACCTCTGATGAAGCGGGTCCCCTCTGTGCCCCTGTTGGCTGGGGACAGGTGTTTGGATCCAGTCTCTGAGGACTTCAACATGACCAAAGTAATGAGTCTAGGAAGGGGGGAAGGGGAAGCTCCACGGGTTGGGTTCACAGCCCCTGGATGGTTCAGCCAAGGAGCCCAGCTGCAGCCGTGCCACTCAGCGGGGACGTGCAGTTAACCACCACGTGTCATGAGTTTCCCTGCGGCTTGCACAACTTCCCAGCACAAGCTTGGTCAAGGCAAGGAGCCTGCACCACATGGGCACCCTGGGGACTTCCCTGTCCTCTTGGGCCATGACAAATCTTCCTCCGTGTGCGCGTGCGTGCATCTGCCAATTTCTGTTCCTGGGGCTTTAGCAGGAAAAAACATTTCTCCGTAAGCTCCCCCTCCTGGCCAAGTCACCTGCTCTTCTCCTTGGCAGTTGCTGTGGCAGGAAATGCTGTTCTTTCTGTGAAAGATGTGGCTCTCACGAACCAAACCTGGGCTCTCGCCACTTGGGGCACCTGAGCTCCTGTACCCCGTAATGCCAAGTACTCCTGTCCTGTGGAGGAAACCGCCTCCTCCCCCATACGCCCTAAGCGTTATGTCTGGCGGAAGAAAATGTTTGCCAAAAATGGCCTTTTGTTGTCTTCCTTGATGTCTTCCTGGCAAATCCAGCCATTTCTTTTTTGCAGCATGGCTGAAGCCAACTGGGGCCGATGGGTGCAGCCACAAGACCCCCCCCTGCCTCACATTTGCGAGGTGCCATACCCACAGCCATTTTCCTTGAGGACGGTCAGACTGCTCCTTTGTGAAGAGAATGGGTCCTCAGCAGATGCTCTGTAGCACCAGTCAGTTAAAGCCTGAAGCCTTGACATTTCAGAGATGGTGAAACCTCATATGGGAGTTCTGCATCACACATCCTCTCTTCCAGGTGAGAGAGGATGTATGTGGCCGTGGACTGTCCCATGCCAGGGTATTTGAAGTCGGCCACCTCTGCTCCTCCATCTGAATGGCATTGGTTTCTTCTTCCGCTGGCAAGCCCGGATTTCACTTGTCCCTCTGTGAAGTCTGTCTCCTCGAGACCTAACTGCTTACTGCTCCAAGCATATGCATAATATCACACTCCTATATATATATACACATATATATATGTATCATACACCCACACACTTGTCTTCCCTTTCTGAATAAGTCGTCTGCAAAGAGAGGAGTGGGATGAGAAGTGAATGGAAATGAAGAGCCAAGGCGCAAACAGCAGCAGGTGCAGCCAGTGGGTATTGTTTATAAGTGGAGTATCTCCGGTACGGTACGTGCTGTTCCCGGGCAGGAACTGCAGCTCACTTCAGCTTTAAAGGACAAAAAAGAAAATTGACGTTGGTGGGAGCCGTTCCTGGGAGACCACTGTGCTGTGTCCTGTCATCCCCTCCCCCTGGCCAAAACGGGTTCCTTCCAAGCCCAGCAGTTCCTAGAGCGAGCCCAGGCTCCCCTGGGAAGTGGCTTCCACAGAGGTCCCTGGATGTGCCATGCTGCTGGCGTTTCTCCGTCACTCTGGCAGCGTGTTGCCCAGTCTTAAACGTCTCTCTTGTTTTTACGAGGCAGACTCCTCCTGTAACGAGTTTTAACGCAGCGCTTTTCAAACCACTCTCTCTGCTGTAACTTTCTTTAACAAACCTGAGCAGACAGAGAGATACCCTATCCATGCATGATGTGGAAAAATGTTTGGAAATTTTTTAAAAAACAAAACAAAACAACAAAAACTTTGTACTATGTTGCACTAAAACATGTTTTATACAACACACCTAAGAGCTGTAGTAAACCGTGTTGAAATTGTGAATCCTATTGCTGCTGGTTATTTGGGTTTTCAGGATGTCTTTATGGGCGCTCCCTGCAGAAGGGTGTGCTGAACTCCTGCCTGGAGGCAGCCTCTCCCTGTCCCACCACCCCTCATCCCTGATGCATTAACTCTTCTCCCTCGTGCAGGCTGGAGCTTGCAGACACCTTCCACCCTCTGGCTCTTCATGCTTCTCCCTCCCATCCCTTAATTCATCTCGTAATAGAACATAACATTAAACAGAGGCACGTCAGGTCTATTTATTGAATGAGATACTATTTTCAGAGCAGTTTCAAAAACAGTGTAAGTACTTCGCTGTGTCATAGTCTGGATTTGAAGACAAAACATATTTTTTAATAGAATTATCCATAGCAAATGTTAAGCAAATAATCTTTAGTAACCTTGATGTAAGCAGAAGAATATAGGTCTCTACCGAAGTTGCTTAAGCTGATGTAAAATGCAACCTGTTAATTCTTATTACCGACTTTTACCCTGAATAAGGGTTTGTTCAGTAGTCTTGGAGTCCCACATTAGCAGAAATAGGGAAGTAGTGTGATAGTCTTACCTGTGTAGCAGAAGTGCTGTAAAAATGTTCAAAATGCACTCCTAATGCAGCTGTAAGGTTGGGTTTGTTTTGGTGGTTTGTTTACTTCCCACTCCCCCGTTAATTTAAAACAAAAAATATCCTCTGCTAGAATAATTGTATGAGAAAACTCTGTTGCCCCCAGACACATCTGGCTGTTTGTGCCCCTCCCCAGTAAGTTGCCTCTGGCTGCATCTGCCATAGTCTCTGTGCTAAGGAGCAGAGCAGAGGTTTTAGCTCTGCAGCTGCTCAGTGCTAGATGGCAAGTGCTGTCCCTGGCATTGTTGGCAGTACCAGGCAGCGAGCTTGGGCTGTCACGTTTGCCAGGAGGCATCTCTGCCAGCTCATATATGCTCCCCATGGTCAGGCATGTGACCCTGAACCCTCTGACATGCTTGTATGCGTGGGACCCTGTTTTGGCGTGCCTGTTTTGCTGCCTGCCTTGCTGCTAGAGCACAGCGAGCAATGCTACGGCGGGTGCTCCTGCTCCCTGTGAGGATCAACATGCAGCCGCCATGCAGCAGAGGAGGGATGTCTTAAGTCTTGGCTGCTCAAGGGGCCATCCTGTGCTCCCATCAAACCACCTTGTAACTGCTTCCCACCACCCACGAGCCCCACACTGCTAGGTCCAAAACAGCCCTCCCTGCTGAAGCCAAGACACACAAGCAGAAAAAGGAGGCCTGGCTCCAGCTGACATTCATCTGTGTGCTTTAACCTGGCAGATCTGCAACCTAAATCCGCAGAAGCTTGAATGGGTGAGGGACGGCAGGTAGGGCAAGTACACCCCTGGGGCCCCTGCCACCCCCACCTAGGCCATGTGGTACAAGTCCCTGGCCACCCGTTCCAGGCGGTCCCTGTACTCCAGGTGGGCATAGAGGGAGGTGTGGACCCCCCGGAAGCCGTGCAGAGCGCCCCACCAGCAGGCCGCGATGGCAGCGGTGGAGTCACTGTCGCCGCCGTGGAAGAAGGCGCGGTGAGCCAGCTCTGCCCAGGAGTCCCCCGCGCCCAGCAGCGCATCGTACGCGATCATGGGGGCGTCGTGCCCGCTGCTGCCCCCCCAGCCCTCGTAGCTGAGCGAGGTGTAGAACGAATCTCTCTCTTCTACGCCATACTCGGGGGGGAAGGTGGGCGGCGAGACCCCGTCCGATATGCCTCGCTCCGCCAGGTATTTTTCCCATTGCTCTTCAAAGTAATGCCTGGAAAACAGGGGTCGGGGAGGAGAGGCTGTGAGAGACACCCCACGGCAGAAGCACGTACCCGAGCTCCCTGCAGGCGTGCCGGGCGCCGGCTGGAAACACGCGCTGCTGAGAGCCCCGAGGGGTGGCTCAG
>NW_008603794.1:0-7031 GCF_000691845.1 Merops nubicus | reverse complement strand
ACTTACAGTAAGAGGCCCGAGTAGGTGTTTCAGTGAGTTCGATTTCCCCTCCCTCCAGCTGCATGGGAGAGGGCAGCCCAGCACCTGCTGCTGTCGCCCTGCACAGGACTCAAAGGCTCAGAGCGAGAGCTGAGTCATACTCCCAAATTCAGAGCACCTCTGCCCCTGTCTGCCTGTGCCCCTGTGCACAGAGCTGTGCTCAATTCACAGCCAGATTTGGTTAGAACTTTCAAACTGAGCTCAGCCCTAAGCCTGGTGCTGTTCCCCAGCCCTGCTTCCCATTTTTATCAGATCACAGTTGCTTGAGATGACAAGTCTAGCTACCTCATTCTGGATCCATTAAAGGTCACAACTACACCACACAGACACAATCTGCCACTCTTTTTTTAAAAAAAATAAGTGGACTTCGGAGACTTTCGGTATCGATTCAATCCTGTGGCAGGCACATGCTGCTCTCGGAGTTTACCCTCCAGTGATGACGGACGGTTAACTATAAACTCGCCCTCAGGTATGTGAGGTTTACTTCAACAGCAGTCAGTGCTGGGAGCACAGCTCACCATTGCCCCATGTTCTCCTCCACGAAGAAGCCGGTGTCCCGCACGTAGGCTCTCGCCCGCGGCAGCACCTCCAGCAGCCGCTTCCCCCAGGCCGGGGGGGGCACGCCGTTCACCGCGAAAGCCGTGAAGAGGGCCGAAGCCAGGGACCCCAGGTAGCCCGTGGGATGGTGGTGGGTCATTCGGCCGCTCTCGATGCTGACTTGCACCAAGGTGTCCAGCTCAGCAGGGCGAGGGAAGCGCAGCCCAATGCACATGGAGCGCATGGCGGCCCCGCAGCCTCCCGCCCGAGGGCTGAACGGGATCCTCCAGCCGTCCGGTCGTCCCGGGTCCAGCCTCAGTGCACTCTCCATACATACGGCACCTGGACACGAGCAGCAGAACCAGCCCGTGAAAGAAAAAAAGGAAAAAACAGAAACACGCATCAGTAGCAGACAGGGTCACACAGCTGGGAACCAAGGGAAGATGGGCAAGCTAGCTGGGAAGATAGCAGCGCTCGGAGTAAGGGGCTCGAGCTTCCCTGTACAAACATCAGTTGACTACTCATATGTATCCTGCCGTAAATTGCTGGTGCATGCGGCATACTCCCAAGCAGATGTGTTAATTCCTGTTTGTGAAAACAATTTAAATGTCTAGGGGAGTAAAAAGCACTCTGCTGCTCATTTATTTACATTGTTCATATTTACATTTCATGCTATTTTTAATGACTTATCTATAAAACATATATACTAGGTCTACATGTCTAGAGAGATAAATACAAATGGAAACAGAAGGGAAGTTTGGAGGATCCCTGACCCAAGGCAAGGCTTTTTTACCTCTGTTTTTTTAGCTGTTTAGGCTCTTTACAGGGAAAAGACTCCGTAAGCTTTCCATGAATCCTTTCCATTGCCTCACTGATAGGAAATATTTTCCAGATCTCCCTCATTGCAGTTTAAGTTTGTCAGAAAGGGATGAATGCAGTATCCCCCTCACCGCCACGTGGTCTGCATAACTGGCTTTACTGTACTCTTCTTCCAATAAGCTGAAGAACAACTGTTATAGCCGAGACCAAAGGTTTGTCCAGCCCACTAGACTGCCTCCAAACAGAGCCACTAACTAATTTTTAACTATAAAAAAATGAGGCAAGTACAACGTTTCCCCAAGATCTGCCCGACTTCCAGCAGACAGAGAAGCACAGCCTGCTTGAGTGAGAAGATGGATCTAAAGTGTTATAATCAATAACCCCCAGCAGACCCAGCCACCGTAAGTGTACTTAGCTCAAACCCATGCACATCTGCAGACTCCTTCGACATCCCACGGTAGCAAGAGCCACAATTTTGTTACACAAAGCATTTCCTTTTGTTTTAAACTGCCATTTGACAATTTCCTTAAATTCTCCTCTGATTCTTAAAGAACAAGAAACAGACTTTTCATGCTCCACACTATTCAAGATTAATATTATACTCAAGTATATACAAGTCCCTTTTCCTCAGCTTTATTCTGCTCTGAGCTGACATTTCCCTCTATTCTGGTGGGAAGCCACACCATTAACTCCTCCTTGCGCACCTCCATCTCTGTCACAGCATTGCCATTTACTTTTTTAAAAATTACTCTGCTTTTTCCAGTGCTGCTTCTTCAGAAACTCCCTTGTTAGTCCAGCACCTTCATAGGATAAAATCATCTGCACAAACACATCCAAATTTCACAGTCCAGCCAGCTTCCCCAGCCCAGGCTGTGAAATGTATGTTGAGAGTTAAGCCCAAATGCTTGTGTGCAAGGAAGAGGAAGCTGGTTCAAAACATTCAATTATCTTTGATTTTCTTCTACTTTGCCTTTTTCTCCTAGTCTTCTCTTCTGGCCAAATCTGAAATAATTTTTCCAGCAGAAAGATAAACAAAAGGCAGATTGCAAGCAGCTTCATTTAAATTTTAATGTGTTGGACAATGGCAAAAGCAGACTCAAAAGACAAGTCTTCTACTAACCACAGTATGTCCAGTGCTTTCTCAGACACACAGAGCAACGGCAGCAGTTGACATGCTCACACACCCAAAATTAGACTGTTGTGCCTACAGTTTGCTGCCTAACTGGGACAGGTAGCTCATAAATCTGCAGATGCTCTGTTACTTATAAAGTCAAACTAAATAGCATGAAGTAGCAAGGAAGAAGCCTGCAAATAACTTCACCTAACTCTACAATTCAACTAACTTTGGTGCAATTCAGTCGCCACGATCTGGGACCTTGCTAATCACTGCTAGGTGCCCCATGACACGCTCTGCAGAGCTCTTCAGTTCCACTCTTCGTGCGCACACTTGGAAGTAGGGTTTGGTATAAGGCAGTCTGCTTTACCTGCATACGGCATTTACAGCACCCTTGTCACCAAAATACTTCCAAATCCAAGCACAGCTCTAAGATCAGTTTCTGGACACAAATAAGTAATGGCTGGCTGCTGTCAGGAGTAGGCCACGAGCTGGTCTAAGTGTCCTTGGCACCCTTCTTTCCCAATAGTGTTGTCACCTTACAGGCTTATTTAGACCAGCACAGGACGCAGCCCTTCCCAGCAGGGCAGACCTGCTGTTTCTGCGGTGCCGCAGGGCCAACCAGCCCTAGATCAGTCCAGATGGTCCTTACACATCCTTCTCCCCAGTGATTCAGAGCAAAACTGGTGGGGCCGTGTTTCTCTGCTGGAAGGAGCTGTAGGCAGAATGTTTGGTGTAGGCAGCACCAGGCTCTACTGGGACCAACTGCCACCAACCTCTAACCGAACTGCCGGGATGTTTGTTTTTGTGGTGTCGCAAAGTGGGAACGTGTTCAGGACCCTAAATCTCCTTTTCACGTGGATTACTACTAATTCAGTGTTGGCTGCTATGTATCAAAATAGTTCAGAGGGATATCAGTATGATTCCCAATTGTGTGATGATTAACAGGAAATTGAGGCATTTTCTCAAAACTCTAACTATTTTTAGCATTACGTTTATGACCTATAACAGGGCATTAAAAAGAACCTGTCAAACAAAGCCATTTTAAAAAAGCTGTGACAACTACCCTATTTGAATGTTCCTGGTAAAAGAGACCTTCTGCCAGGAAGACAAGGGGAGGGGGAGAAAGCAAAAGGAAAAGGGTAATTTAAAATCAATATCTGCATAACAAAAGCAAAACGAACTCTGTAATCTTGCTGGAACTGTGAGAAAGACACTTCTTCAGGAGATGCTTGGGCAGGTTGAGAACAGGCAGCTCAATCCTTCATAAAAAGTGAGATTGGTCTTGCATTAACCGTAGTCGACAGAAAATGAGGGGAAAAGCTTAAACTGTAAGGAAAGACTGGTTATTTTGCAATAACAATTTACTTGCGGCTTTAAACCTGGGCGTATTACTTTAGGAAGTGACTACTGATAACCCACAAATGAAAAAAAAATTCTGTAAAACAAACCAGTGTACAACAGCTAATACTCTTGTTATTTATGAGGTACTAGAAAAAATATCTTCATGCTTATAAACAGATAAAACATTTGGGAGCTGAATTAGGAAGACCAAGCTGAAATCATGTTTGTCAGGTCTTTTTTTAAACCAGGGTTAAAAAAAAAAAAAACAAACTAAAAGTAAAACTAAAAGTAAAGGAGGGCATTGGTCTAAGGAAAGAAGAAACACAAGCAAAAAGCAGTGTGCGAAGAAAAACAACCTGAAAAAGTTTTAAGTACAACCTTGACGAACACTACTTCTGTAACAGGCTTCCGTTCTTCTTATTTACACTCTTCATAAGCACTAACAATAACAGTTGTTTGGGACCGCTCCATACACAGAAAAACTGAGTTAAAACAACCACATAGTGGTAAATAATTCTACAAAGAGAGGACTTGGACCGAAAGACAGAGTTTTGAAGCAGAAGGTTTCCTGGAGAGCTGTGGAGACAGATTAGTTGTACCATGAAAAAAAGAAGTGTATCCATGCTTGTGTCACTTAGTTTACTGGCTTTGTAATCTGCGAAGAACAATGAATTTGGGGCTGTGGCACATCCCAAACAGCAATAATGGATGTAGGCATCAAGCCATCGCTGCATTAAGACAGTGAGTTCTGGGGCTGCATACTTGACGGACCCTGCCGTGGCCCTCCGATGACTCATAACAGTGTGGGAATCCCTTTGTTACTGCGCCTTTTGGTTTTCAGGTCTGGACTCCCTTGTGTGGGCGAGCAACGTGACATTCAAACCCCCACTGTTCTGGGGGAATCTCTTCTCTGTCGGGTGAAAGTCGCAGCAGCAACTTTCCATTCTCAGCCCTAAGGGCTGCAATTCCCCAGGGAGTACTTAATTCAGCCAGAACATCACCTTGGGTTATGTTCTCAGTAAAAATCCATTTCCTCTGAGCTGCTGAAATAAATTATTGACGTGAAACTCCTGTCATTAGGATTTTCTAATATTGCATGGAGACTCCAGATTGCAGACAGCTTTTCAGGATATGGCCTAGGTGTTACCTTTGGTGGAATATCAGTGGCCACTAAACCGTTAAGTGTCAGGATGAAGCTCTGAAGTGCCTTTCCTGTGGCTGCTGCAGGAGTGGCCCATAATGCTGTTGCAAGAACTTTCTCAACTGACTTCCACTTTTCTCCGCGTTACTTTCATCACTTCCCCCAGATTTTACAAATGTCCATGGGCCCACTAAAGAAGCTGCTTTTCTTTGTTTAGCTAGATAATCTGGCCTTTCCTAGTCGTTGCAATAAGTGTCCATAGCAAATTTACTTTCAGATTCTTCAGTTACAAACGGGAACTGCTTTTGGGCATATTGCAGCTCAGTTGCTCACAGAAGGACTGCAGCAGGTGCGCTATTACCCTTAGCTGTTAATTACTAACATTTAGATTTCAGGTTTTCCTTTCATCTCAGGTTTTAGTCACCAAGTTCATGTAGCAGAGGCAAAAACTTTCCACAGGTCGCTGTGGAAAGTTAAGCAGAATAAATTCCTGCTTGAGTTGCCAATCTGGTTTACCTGGGAAATGCAGAGCTCTATCACACTGTGCTCACTGTGCTCAGTGGCCCTAAGAGAGCAATGCAGGATTTGGCCTTTCCCAGTTTAATGTCAAGCCAGAACATTCTGGATATATTCTGGCCACTCCAAACAGGTATGCCTAGGCAATGTCTTTTTGATGTATAAATTATGCACAGGATTGCTGAATTTGAGTGTTTCCTGGATACTTCACGCTGCCTGCACTAGTTAAATTAGAGGCCCAGCCTCAGTGGCTCTGATTTAAGTTTAATTCAAGCACCCAGAAAATTCTGAGCCATAAGCACAGAGACAGACGGGTTCCCTGGGGAAGAGCCTAGTCAGGAGGTCTGGGTGAACTGGGAACTACAGGGATATTTTTTATATGGCTTGGCTAGCACAGCCTGTCAAGGCACCCTTCCTGAAGCAGATTTTGGGATTAATAAACTTAATTATTGCAAGCAAGGATCTTTGTACCTTTAAATATATTACATGTGTAATTTACTGCATTTATTATAATAAATTCTGTGTTAACTTTCTGTTTAAGTGTGTTGCTTTAATTCAGCATCTAGAATGTGCATTAACATGGTTAAAATTGTTTTTCATCCACTGAGTGTAGGAAAAGACATATCCTCGGTGCAAAGGCCAGCATCCTGCCCCTGAGTTCAAGGCCAGGCCTCAAACATGCCTGTAAGAATGTCTTATAAATGTGGGCAAAACAGTATCTTTTTCACCTAGTTCAGAGAAGCCCAAACCACTTCAGTTTGCCTTATTCTGTTCTCTTTAGTCCATTCTGAAACAGGCACTGAATGTGGAAAACCTCTGCTTTTACACGACATAGTTGATGCCACAAACAACCAAAAGCAGAGCCAGGGCCAGCCTCAGCTCCAAGCTGCAGGGAAGGGAGAGACCTTAGTGATAGGACAGCCCTGCCCAGCTAGTATTAAGGAGAGGTTACCTGGAGCTCTGCCCTTCATGTCATTCATGCACTCCTTGTAGTTCTTTGCAATCAGGGAATAGAGATGCGTCAAACTTGGTTTTTTCCCGGCAGCTACCAGGGCTTCAGCTGTGGCCAAGTGCATCACTGTATCATCGCTGACTTTCCAACCTTGGATGCTTAAGTTGCCAAGTCCCCCCATCTCCGCCAGCTCCTTGTGGATGGCTGGGCCACTCTGCAGGAACTCCCATTGCCCATTGTAATAGCCCAGTGTGTCACCAACTGCACTCAGCACCATCGACGCCACATAGTTTTCCATCGCCTTAGGACACAATTTTTGCCCCAGGACTGTTTCAATGCAGAAAACACTATGAAATTAAAAATAAAGAAATAAACAAATAAGAGAGAGAGCTCAAAAATAAAATCTTTCCCAGTTCAGTATGAGCCTCTACTGCTAAGGTCCAGCAGACTGGGTAGCCAGCCCAGCACCTGGGACTCTCTCAAGGGGACTACTGCTCCCAAACACAGGCTGCCCCGTGGAGCTGCGGCTGCCTGGGTGAGGGCACGGCAGCTCACGGCAGCTCACGGCA
>NW_008603793.1:0-952 GCF_000691845.1 Merops nubicus | reverse complement strand
TCAGAGCCTCCCTCGTGTGCATGGAGCATAGACCAGGAAAGTGTGTGCGACAGCCCAGTGCAGTGAGTGTGCACTCAGCTTTTGAGCTACTGATGCAGGAGCAGGGGAGGATTTCCCAGCTCTGGGCAGCCTCTTCTGTCAGAGCCTCCCTCGTGTGCATGGAGCATAGACCAGGAAAGTGTGTGCGACAGCCCAGTGCAGTGAGTGTGCACTCAGCTTTTGAGCTACTGATGCAGGAGCAGGGGAGGATTTCCCAGCTCTGGGCAGCCTCTTCTGCCCTGAAAGCTGACTGCTGAGGATGTGTTGGCGTTACCTGCCACAGAGGTCACTCCTTCCCCAATGCTTTCCACAATCCCAGCTCCTTCGTGGCCTGGGATAACTGGGAAATCCACATTAGGAAAGCCACCTTCCAAAATATGTTCATCAGTGTGACAGATGCCAGTTGCCACAATCTGTTTGGAGTAGATATAAAGAGTAGATGATGAGCTTTAGAGTTGGTCTGGCCTCTGTTTAACTGCATTTGTGGAAGGACTTTTCATGGGGCATCTCTGAAGAGTTGAAGCCTACTGTTGGACAGAGATTCCTGACAAGTAGGTCAAGATGGCTATAGCCACAAGAGGAGCACTTGGTGGAGAAGAAAACATAAGTATTGCAACGTGTTTTTACCTTGATGCGGCCTTCACCTGCCTTTGGAGGTGCAACCTCCACCTCCTCCACAGAGAGCGGTTTTCCCGGGGCCCAGGCAACAGCAGCTCTGCACCTGATAACCTGGGGGGAAGAGAGGGGATTAGGCTGTGTGGGCACGTTTGGCTTTGGAGCCGGGTTGGGGAGGGTCGTCCTGCAGCCCCCTGAAACGGAGCTGCACAGTGTGTGCCTCTGCGCTCTGGAGCACAGGCTGCTGGAGCTACACAACTGTCCTCTGCTGGTTCCTGGGGGCCTCACTGGGTGGGTG
>NW_008603792.1:6151-9433 GCF_000691845.1 Merops nubicus | reverse complement strand
ATAAATATATAATGACAGTTAAACTAGAAGAAACAGTAGGGCTTGAGTTTCAGGAACACTCAAATAGAGGAATGTGTGCACTGTGCTTAACCTGCATTACAAAACAACTCAGATTCCTTGCGCGAGTCAGTTTGTCCTCCTGAAGGTGGGCAACCGTATATTTTGTCACTTCATAGAACCACAGGATCTTCGAGCATTGTAACTGCAATTTGTAACTGAAATTTAGTCCCTTGAGTGACTGTGAGGTTATAAGGTTAGACATAAGGATAAAAAAAGGAAAGTTATACTCATTATGCTTCACTAATTTATATCTTGTAATATTAAGATGTAACAGAATTTTAACTTTTATTATTATTTAGTTTAGCAGTGGCAGGAGAGGAGCTGCAAGAGACCAGTTTCCTCCAAAGTGTTTCTCAGTAGCTACATCCAGGCTCCAGCCATCGTCTCAAGTGTTTGACAGAAAGACTTAAAATGTGAGTCAGGAGTTGGGAAAACTACAGCTCGGCCACTAAGTAGGAACTTTTCCCATGTACTGAAATGCTGAGCTGTAGCACAAGCCCTCCACACGCTGTTGTAGGAGGGCTGGTAAAACAGTCAATATTTCTAGGGTGTAGAAACCACCAGGTAACCTGGACTCGATACCCAGCCTGCCAGAGCTGCTGCATCGCTCTAGGCAACGTTTTGTCATTTTGGAGTTATTGCTAGGAAACAAGATCAAGGGCTGCAGAACCTCCCCTGTGAGGACAGGCTGAGACAGCTGGGGTTGTTTAGCCTGGAGAAGGCTCCAGGGAGACCTCATTGCAACCTCCCAGTATCTGAAGAGGGCCTACAGGAAAGCTAGGGAGGGACTTTTTACAAGGGCTTGTTGTGATAGGATGAGGGGTAATGGCTTCAAACTGGAACAGAGGATATTTAGATTAGATAAGAGGAGGAAATGCTTCACTATGAGGGTGGTGAGACACTGGAACAGGTTGCCCAGGGAAGTCGTGGATGCCTCATCGCTGGATGTGTTCGTGACCAGGCAGGATGGGGCCTTGAGCAACCTGGTCTCTTGGAAGGTGTCCTGTCCATGGCAGGGGGGTTGGGACCAGGTGATCTTTCAGGTCCCTTCCAGCCCAAACCATTCTATGATTCCAAGTTAGGGCGTAAGTTAAGAATTTACCTGTCTGTGGATCATTTTAAGGGGTGAGACAAAAGGAGAAAAAGCACAACTTTCTCTCCTCATAAACACCCTTGTTCCTTCTCCTCTGAACTTCCTGCAGCAGCATTCAGCACCACCTGTGCCACACTGGGTAGGAGCGCCAGGTTTCCTCAGCTCAGCATTGTTTGTTCACACAGAAGTGCCTTCTGTCCCTGCTTGGATGCTGGTGCCCGTCCAAGGGGCTGAGGCTGAGGCATGGCACAACGCTGGCCCTGTGCCACAGAGCTCTTAGTCTAAACAAATCAAGTGAATGAGGGTAGAAGGGAGCAAGTTATTTCTGTTCTGCACATAAAAATGGAGAATTGGAAAGTTTTGCTCAGTATGTGATGGAGCTCTGGAATCCATCCACTGCCCTGGATTCCAGCGTGAGCTGAGAGCTGGCCATTTGGGCTTTATTTGGGTTTTGTACTGATTACCTTAATGCTCTGCTCTTTGGGCTCAAGTTACACCACATCCAACAAGCCTACCAAAAATAAGCTGGCTTCAAGTGCTCGCTTAGAGAAACCTTGGAAAAGGGCAAAGTGTTAAAAATGCAAAACTCCTTTGCTTATAATATGTTACCCCATTACCATTAAGGTCATAGGATTGTGTCCCTTCCTCTAGTCACTATGAATTCAAAGCAGCTGTGAGTCACAGGGGTGAGGTGGGTCACTGTATTTCAGTCCTGTTCATGTCTGTATGATTCTGTTGATGTCTGACCTGCTGTCCTGGGACTTACCGATGTCTTCTCCTGGATTAGACAGACCTCCTGGAAATTTCCACGCATTTATAGTCTGTATTGGAGGAAAAAAATACTCATGAAGCATGCAGCCTGCCTTGTACTCACTAACATGAGGGAGACAATTAACACGTGACTTTGTTTTTGAAGCTGCAGTATTGTAATCTCTATTTTGTTGAAGTTGCAGGAATGACTCTTAGAAACAGCAGTAGGGCTTTAAGCAGGAACTTTGTTCTTGCTAATGTGATAAGAGATGCCTACAGTCTGTATGAAATTTTGGAACACAACATCTACTGATTGAAAATACAAACAGTCATTGGACTACGTTGCTGCTAGATAACTAGGGTAGTTGAATATTAAAAAAAGCTGCTAATGACTATATAATCATGTATTTAATCACCAGCGTATCCCACTTCCATGGTTTTGGCTTCTAAAAAATGTATATATATTTAATCTTAAAGACAGGTATTACAATTGTAGTACTGATCTATACTGCACTGGCTTTGAGATGACTGTGTGTCTGTAATAACCGTTTAGAGGAACCTGTCATTTGTTTCTGTGGAATTCAGAAACCGAGGCCTCGTGTGCGATTTATACGTAGAAGCATTTATTGGATTGCAATAAAAGTTCAGTGCTTAGAACATGAAGTGCAGACTTGGTGCTGTTATTGGTGCTGTGAAGGAGTCCCAGTCCCTACACCTCTTGCAAAGGCATGAAGATCAGTAAGGCTTTCCCCTTTACATCTCTGTACTAGTCTCTTTATTTCTTTCCTTACTCATGGTTTACGTAGGAAGACGTTAACCATCAATGAGAAGTTAACACAGTAAAAGGTACACTGGCAGAAAAAAGGGTAGCTTTTCTTCTCCATGCAGGGATTTGGAATCCCACTGGCTACACTGGAAATGAATATATTTTTTTTTTCTGGGCACTCTTGAAGGGCTTGGATAGGAATTTAAAGTAGTAGATGAAAAGTAGTGCAGATGGAAAATACATAGATTTGCTTTCAGGTTTGCTTTCAGTTCCTGGAAACCTTTCTTTGTAGAATTGTCCTTTCATGACTAGACCCAAACAGCTTTTACAATTCCACTAGCTGTTTAATTTTTTTATTAAACTTTCAGAATACATAATTCGTACTAAAAATCACTGTTTCAGGGAAATCGTTCATTTTGTGGGGAAGGCTCAGGGAGAGGAGGGGTGGAAGTGACAGAGGAACCCCTGTCTGAGCCAGTTTGCTTGCACTGAGATGCTTTGTTTGCCTGCTGCACAAGAAACACATTCATGCGCTTCAGGTTTACACTTCATTCTACTCGGTCAATAAAGAGGAGCTGTGAAGAGGGGGCCAGAAACAGCCGCTCTTACCCTT
>NW_008603792.1:0-6138 GCF_000691845.1 Merops nubicus | reverse complement strand
GGGAAGGGAAAGGGAAAGGGAAGGGAAACTGGCACGGCCGAGCCTGGAGCACACCTCTCCCGCCTTTCAGAAGGAGCTGCAGGGGGAGTGGTGCCAGACCCGTCCTCCCGCGCCCGGGGCCGGGGCGGCGAGGCCTGGGGAGCACGGGACGGCACCTGGTGTCTCGAACGGCTGCATCTGAGCTCTAACAAAACCACGCTGTGAAGAGGTGGAACCTTAAGCCTCCCGGCCTTAGGAAACGACTATTTCCTCTAAATATGCAGAACATGCAATTTTTGGTTTTACTCTTAAGACCCATTCCAGATATTTCCTAAAAGGCAAGCAGGCTGGCAGTGCTCTAATTTCCGTATGCATAAAAGGGAGCATGTCTTAAGTTTCCAATGTGCTGTTCAGCTCCTGAGACTCAAGAACTGGAACCACCTTTGGAGTGTACAGCTGGTGTGCTGGATTTGTGCTTTAACCCGTAATTACTCAATGTAAGGCTGAAGGGCCTGCTGCAGAGACATCCTTGAAATTTCACTTTATGGTAAGTAAGAGTACAAAGTTAGTAGTTTGCAGGAAACAAGAAAAGGGCGTTTCTTATCCCCTGAACTCTGGTGTAACAAATTCAATGAGCTGAGTGGTTGAACCTGCCTATGAAAGCCTCCTTCTAATTGAAGTTCATTAACTCTGAGTCATTACCAGTGAACTGGTGATTTGGGTCCTGAGAAGAAATTTCAGGAAAGACAGAAAAATGTCACCAGTGAGACTCCAGCCATAGTTTTACCTATATAAAATGAAAATGACAAATCCAAGTATACTTCAGTTAATGTATGTAGGTTTCAATTTTTTCCATGTGAAAAATCCCATTAATTTCACTGCACTGGACACACTTCTATTTAATTTGCAAATGAAAGCATAATGGAAGCTAAGCTTATTTTAACTGAATAGCACAGGCAGCTGGTAATGAGCTGGTGAGCTTTCTGCACTTGCCGTGTCCAAGCCTAGGCCAGCCTGAGGGGGGCGGGAAGACAGCACCAGTGATGGATGCTCGGTTACCTCGAGCCACATCACACGACCCACCGTCACCACACGAATACTCCCTGGTTTGGCGTTCCCAGTGGTGAGGTCAAGCTCTTCAGTTAGTGAGAAATGAATGATCTTTGCACCTGCTGTACTCGGGTGGTCTCCAGGTCATGGCCAACCATGCTATTGCTTATTTAAGGCCACAGACACGCCCGGAATTTTCAACACCAAACAAAACCAGAATCCTTCTCCCAAAATCTGCTTCGAGCCATGGGAGTTTTCAGAGATCTGCATGAATCCAAGCACAAGGTCAGGGACTCTAGGGTCAGTTACAGGAGCAAACAGAAAACCCAAAGCAGAAAGGCTGTTTAGTTCTGCCAGCTCAGTGACCAGCTATAATGAACAAAAAAGCTACTGAATTTTGAAATCTGTGTTTTTTCTTTCAAATGCAATACAGCAATCTGCTCATAAATGTGTTCCAAGATGCTCACAAAAGGAAGTAATTTTTAACTACAACAATTTTGGATGGCAATAAAAATATCTTCGTTTTATACTACAGAACATGCTTATCTAAATGAACTTCTCTATTTTATAATCCTCTAAGAAACTTACCTTATTTCTGTCTTGTACAACCAACACCTTTCCATTGCTTTCATCTAGAACAGCACCTAGTGGAGAAATAATTTTGAAAAGGATTTAAGTGTTAGACAACTATGTTGAGTCTTAACAACCATAATTTAACATGTTTTGGTAAAACATGACAAACCCCTACTGATATTCAGTTTAGGGTTTGCAAGATTTGTATGGATGAGGTTTGCTGGTGGAAAACCAATACCTAATAAAAATATGAAAAAGGGTAAGTATCCTGTATAAAAATTCAAAGTTAGCAGTACCAAGATAAACACTTCCCATATTTAATTTCCAGATTAGAGAAGAAATGACAAGAGTAATGCGCTTGTGTTAATATTATCACAACTAAAGAATGCAAGATGTCATCCAAACAATGTAGCAGAGCTGCCTGCTTCAGCAGAGGTGCCTGAAATCTTGCTCAAATAACAATTCATCCAGTGACTCTGGCTGAGTAGCCATGCTGGGCTACTCGGCCAGACACAAAGACTGCTGGACTGAGAAGTTCAGCTTTCCTTTGTGCCCTCATGCTGAGCCCACCACTTTCTCCCACAGATTATAGGCTGTCCTACTTTTTAAACGCCAAGTGTTCTTGTGTTTAATCACCATGTCTTTAATCATCGTCTGCTTTTAATCATTGTGTAGTTTAAAAATGTCTTCCCCTTAAAACATGTATTTTTCTCAGATTTTAAAGTGCACTGTGGTGAGCAGAATGAGTTCTGTGGTACAGCTTACCAGGCTCTTTTCCACATCAGTCATGCATGGGTTTCAAATGAGCAGTAATGGGAAAAAAATGCTTATGTCATTTTAGAGCAGGAGGAAGACTACACGGACAGATCTGTGATGATAGATGCATTTAAAATGCCATGGGGAAGTACCTCCACAGAAGGAATTATTAAGGAATGAGTGTCCAGCTCAAGACATCCTGGTTTTTAATAATACAGAGCAGGCTTCTGTGTAGGAGGAATATTTAAAAGATTAAAAAACCACCTTCCTTCAAGATAGGTCAAAGGACATTCTTCAAGAGGGTAGTCACATATCTGCCTCCCCATGGCTTGTGATTTTATAGTTTCATTCCTCCTGTAAATATTTGGCAGTGTCCAGCTTCAAGTACTGGACTGACTGAAAGAGGAAACAAACAGAAAGCAGGAGCAACTTTGATGCACACTGTGATTGCAGGGACTATTTTCTAGAAAAGCCTTTCTTCAGCCAAATGGTTTGCTGAGACCCAGGAGGACTGCTGAAGATGGGAAACTGCAGTTTGAGTCAGAGAGAACATTTTTTCTCCTCTGTTCCCCAGAAAATGATGCCTGTGAATGTAATTTCTGGCAGTGAAACCCTCTGTGAGATGTCTGGAATCTCTGCTAGATGATTCCTACATCCAAAGCAAGAAAGGGAAAACACTAACAGAGTTTGCTGTCTGGTCAGACAGACATTATTTTGCCAGGTGTAACTTGGGACCCCTCTGCTGGCGCTCGCTGGGCCATCCCCAGGTAGCATCAGTGAGGCCGGAGCTGGGCTGCAGGCTCCAAACTGTGGTTTTAAAAACTCTCCCTCTTGCTAGGCGTGTGGTACCTGGAGCCTTCAGCCAGCACTGGGATGACGTCCTTGCTACACATCAGCAGACAGGAGCAGGTGTTACTTTTTTTACAAACGTGTCACTTTTGGGCTGGCAGACTAGACCACTTCCTTCTAGGAGGTGGGGAATTTTTTTTTCAATGCTTTTCCAAAACTTCTTAATCATTCCACACACCAGGAGCTGTTCTGTACCTTTACACATTTGGAAAATCCTGCCGCCTACAAGCGGATGCAGTAAGTTCCCTGGAAGTCCCATCAGATATTCCACTCTTTCTAAACACCAGGGGCCAGGCCCAATGAGTAACGTTTGCTACGCTCTGCTTGGCGACTCCGACCGAGCCTGGCAAAATACAACCTGACCTCGCTTACTCATGACATGAAGACTCTCATCAGCAAATCTGCTTTTCTTTACTGCAGGAACTTCCTAAAATACAGCTTTTTGTTCAGCTGAAAGATGCCTAAGGTTTGATGCAGACACATGTGAATTTAAATAATCTAGTATTTCAATAAATTTAATTACAAATAGAATTACACCCTTCCACTACCCAGTGGAAGGGCAAATTTGTTTACCTGTCCAAAAGCCTTTCCCAGGTCTTTACCTCTTTTAAAGACACTTCACAATGAGGAATAGAAATGTAAAGGCTTGAAAAGTAGTAGCAAAGAATACCTACATTATACATTGTGCAGTTTTAAATCTGTGCAATAAATGATGAAATCCATATACCTGTATTTAAGAAACTTTTTCTTTCCTCAAAGTTTTTTCCTGCTTGCAGAGTGCAAAGTGATTCTCTCAAAGCACAACAGCAAATTATGCTTCAAAAGGCTATTTTTCATATTTTCAAATGTTTGAGAGGTTTTCAAAGTTATGATTTCTCTTATATGAAGACCTTCCTGATGACCGCCGGGGTCACAACGCATCTATTAGATGACTTTCTTTTAAACTAGCACTTTCAGCTATGTAAAACCTGCTTTCAGTGACTCATGTTTCCTCAAACGTGCAAGTTTATAACTGGAAGAAGCACCACGCTGCTTCTGCGAGGAGAACGCATTATCCTACTCGAGTTTAATGCCACATATTTTAATGGTGAGGTTTTCATACCTCAGGAAAACATGCTCTAACATGTCCATTGAAAAAATCCAAGCCCGACTTCAGCTTCCACCCTGCCCTCTGCTGGCTTTGGAACTGAAAATTTCCATGGCTGATAGTAGTAGTAGTGCAGTTTTGGAACTGAAGGTTTTGGTTTTTCCAAAACTTACTTTCACCTGATTGGCTGTCTACCAGCCATAGAATGACTACCTGACACAGAATAATCTGACTTTTGGCAGTCCTTCCTTACTAGGTTTTTCACATCGCTAATTCTGGGTCTTAACACCACTTGGTGAAGAATTCACATCCCACGCAGTCCCTGTAAGCCAAGGACAGACAAGACAAATTTGTGACAAGAAGTATTTGCTGTCCCTCTGCCGTGGCTGTGGAGCGTTATACAGCCTTCACCAGTACGTGAGGGCTCCAACCAATCTCCAGATTGCAGATGACTGAGTGATGGGACAGGTAATTGCCTATCTGTGGAAGACTACTGGGAGAGGGCAAAAGTATTCAAATTTGGTGAAGCTGAGTTTAAGTTGCCTGTGTTTTTAGCCCATCATCACTTCCTTGTACTGTGCTGTATATAAAAAAGAAACATGAACCCATCTTATCTAGTTCCTTGGGAATCTCCTCAGTTTTTATAGCCACTCCCTTCCAGACATAGTTGCGGGTGGTCTAGATGGGTAAGAGTATCATGTCCAGATGTTTGTTTGTAAAACACACTTGTTTGGGTTGTGGACTTTGAGGCACAGCTTAAAGCAGCTTTTAGACCATTGTACTTCAGGCTAACAGTTGTGCTTGCTCCTGAAAAATCCCTGTTGGGTCAAGTTTGTCCCATTTACAGATCTTCACTTGAGCGCAGTTTAGGCAGATGTTTACATTAAGCATCTACAGAAAGGACAGCGTGCAGAGAAGTGATTTTTTTTTTTTTACCCTAAGAAGTTTGTAGTTACTTTTCCACTTTCAAAAACCTTCTTGAACCCTAAAATTCTGCTTTCCTCACCTGCAAGGTGAAAGCCCAGACATGTTTCTCAAAATGGTGTTTAAAACATTAAACCTTTAGGACACTTTCTTCTCCTTGAGCTGTTGAACATTTTCTCCACCTGGAATTGTTCTGAGAAACCTCTTTCTTTAGTGGCCCATTTTTAGCAACATGCACAGTTGTACAGGCACGTTTGTCAATGGCATGCATCACTCTGTGATGTTATCCAAGCAGCACGCAGCTGGTTTCCATGTGCTGGTTGTGCACAGGAACAGTGGGTCCCTACGGGCTCGTTGGAAAGGTTTTCCGTGGCCACGGCCATTTTATGACTAACCTGCAACTCCCAGCTGGTGGGTGGCGTATCCCGGTAACCTGCTGGGCCCTTCTCCCAGCCACAGCGTCAAGGTGGATGAGCCCTGCTCGGCGTGGTGGAAAGCAAAGCCTTGGGAGGCCGCCACCCCCACAAACCTGCTCTGGAGGATGGGGACGTGGAGCCAGACGGCGATGCGGCCTTCCTCCCGCCAGCGGGCCACCGCGCCTGCGAGGGAGAGCCAGGGGAGGAGGGTGAAGGGCGCCGGCGCTGCTCAGGCTCCCCTCGCCTTCGGTCCTCCTGGTTTTGAGCCTTACTGCACATGGTCAATGCGTGGAACTCTGTATTTCACCTCATTGACCACAGAGCCAGACTAACACTGCTGTGAGAACCATGGCAGCAGGGACAGGAGGCAGAGGCGCCACCACCTCGGCATTTTTTTGCATGGTATATACACATGAACCGATGGGTTTTTATGGTAGGATCTGCCCTGAGGCGCAGGGAAATGTAACTTTTCTCCCTTCCGCGGCCTCTTCCAACACCCTCCAC
>NW_008603791.1:0-9674 GCF_000691845.1 Merops nubicus | reverse complement strand
TATTATAATTATATTTTATTATTTATTTATTGAACTAATAACATTTACTTTCCTGGCAGGGATATCAGACTGGTGGGAAGAAGTTTAACATATGCATCATGCCTTTAGTAAAGCTTTTGACATTTGACATTTACACAGTAAAATTAAGGATATATCACTTAGGTGAAGTTAATATTAAATGTCTGCACAACCAATTGAAAATAATAAGAAAACAACATGTACATAGAATCGTTATTAATAGCTACTTTTAGCCTGGAAAGGTGGGAGATGAAATGGAAGAGCTGTCATAAGTTTTGAATTATATTCTGAATTTCCAATGGTGATATGGTTGATAGAGCAGAAACAACCCATGGATGCTGCAAATGCCTTAAAGATTCTCAAGGACACGGTTAAAGTCTCTTATTGAATAAATGCCATGAAATTTAAGCAAACAGTACATAGAAGAATTAAAGGTGTAAATAAAAAAATGAGAATAACTATTTACAGTAAAACACAGACAAAATTACTTGAAAACATGAGTACAGAGCAGAAATAATTTTGGACTGAAGGCAGAGGAGAATTGTTTCAAGGCCTTGAAGAGCAGCTATTCCATTCTGCAAAGTATTGACAAGACCATAACTATCATACAATATTTCACATCAAATTTGACAATTCAAGGAGAAACCAAAGGAGGCGTTCTAAAAAATAAGAGGAAAAAAGAAAAACAACCAACAAAGAAAGAATTATATTTGTTTAAACTAGAGAAGATTTTTTTAAGAAGCCTTTCAAAATGCAAAAGGCCTTAATAATAAAGGTGGCAACACTGAGGTATTTTCCAAGATGCTAACAGCTAATTTGAGAAAGGGATAGCTTTCTGCTTCACTTTTAGGAAAATAAAACAAAACAAACCTTTTCAACATTATGACAGTTAAGTACTAGGACTAATTATCTGTGGAGAGTACCAAGCACAGCTTCTAATTTGGCCTCTGTTACTGTCAAACCACTGCTTGAAATAGAGTGTCAGGGTAAATACCCAGGAGCAGAGTTTCTACCTGATGTCACTGGTTTGACTTTCTCAGTGTTGAAGATGTTTGACCTAAATTCTCTTTGGGTAATGACTAGGATGAAAAAGGACTGAACCTTGCAGGGAATGTATTTGTGCTACATATTTGCAATTGCTTATTTAACAAATAAGAGAGATATTTTTAAAATAATGAACTTTCAGGGCAAGAATTGACTACTTCCTAAATGCATCCGACTCCGAGTTCTTTGCCTCTTCCCTCTGAAAATAGCACAGAAACAAAGTGGTGTTAGATAGAGTGTGTTAAAAAAGGCTTTGTTTTTTCAAGGTTTGGCATTCTAGATAGCAGATTTCATCAGGTCTTTTTCATCAGCATTTTGCAATATTATTTCAAATAAGATGACAAAATATCCAAGAAAACTTGAAGTCAGAGGAACTAGTATCTCAAACTCCAGATGTAGCTATGAGGAAAAGGCTCAATTAGCAGAGATAGATGCATTTTAGAGTTCCAGATGCATAAGAACAAAATACATGACAAATCTTAGACTGAAATAGAATTGTTAAATGTATTAGGAAAAAGGTTTTCCCACATTTTGCAAAAATAGACAAGGCCTGTGGTGGGAATTTGGCTACAGAGTTTCTAGAAAGATGGCGATGATGAATATGGGATGGGGAGGTAGGATAGCTGACAGGTTTCTGGAAACAGAAGTGTACACATCTTAAGCAGAGCAAAACCTCAGAGAACTCCCTGCCCACAGGATAAGAGGTTTCACACTGCACTGCAGAAATGGGACAGGACTACAGTGTGGTTTCGTATGTTCAGCATCAAGGCTTTTTAAGAAATTTCTCCAAATTTGTATTTTGGCTTCCATAGCGTACAGGACTTCATAATATTTTATAATGGGGTAGAAGCTGACACTAGATGCCCTTTCTGCCTGCATTTTGAGAAAACAATTTTGCTGGGAGATGTCTAATCATAATGGTGTGGGGCTAGGCTTGAAAGGACATTAGCCAATAAAACACATCAGTAGCCCAAAAGAAAAATCTGAACCCAACTC
Source organism: Merops nubicus (assembly GCF_000691845.1). Classification (NCBI taxonomy): domain Eukaryota; kingdom Metazoa; phylum Chordata; class Aves; order Coraciiformes; family Meropidae; genus Merops; species Merops nubicus. The sequence goes on along the minus strand of NW_008603791.1, from coordinate 7,616 downwards.
ATGGGCTGATCTTCTGTCCAGGGACTCCCAACATTGGCCCAGCTTAAATGTCTCAAGGAAGAAAACTCATGGTGGTCAACATGTTCCTTTGACAGCCCCCTGGAGCCCCACTATAACAGGAGCTCTAGGCTTTATCTCTCTCCTAACCTTACTCTGGACCACCAGCGTACTCAGGGGCTTGGCTGAGCCTCAGCCATGGATCCTCAGGTGGTCCAGATGAAAAGGTTTTCCAGGAATAACTCTGTCTGCTGCCTAGTGCTTCCCCAGGAAGACTCTCCTCAGCTCGCCTCCAGCTACAGCTCCAGGCTCAAGGTGTGAGAGAAGGAAATGAGCAATTTCAGTGTTGTGCTGCTGGACTACACATTTCGGGACCTGAGCCTCTCTGTCTCTAGCTGAGGCCCAGCTCTCTGCCTAGGACCATTCAGACCTGAAACTTCAGGCAAACAGAAATTGCCATATCTATATAGGCAAGGAGAAGTTAAGACAGTGTTCTGTTAACCTCTACCTACCAACAGGAAGAGCAGACACTACGTTCACCCTTTTCAAGAGAAAGAGCTTTAATTCATCTTTTCATTGTCAGCCTACACACAGAAGGCTGGACAAGCCCTATCACTTCAAACAGCTTAAGAAAAACTACCATATGGAGTCAGTTCCAGGCCAGACAGAAATCGTTGCCAAATCAAAGCACAGAGCTAATGCATCTGTATAACATCATCTCATTATTGGCAGGTAGATCATTTCCACAGTATTCTCCCAGGGCAAGTCATAAACGATTCACACACACGCTTTAGGGTACAAGCCATGAATTCACAGTGCTAGGGTCTGAAGCTCGTTTGATTTTATTCTAAATATCTGTAGAGGAGGTTTTTGCTGCTGTACACAGGGATATCTTTGGAGTTTACATATCACAGATTCTGATGCACTTCTATCACCATCTTGTTTTCCTTTGCAAAAAAAGAAAAAAAAAAAGCTTTAGCTAAGTAATCAAGTTATCCAGGAGCAAAACAATAGCATGTATTGGGCTTTTAACTTCTTTTGGCCAAATGAACACATTAATTAAAAATACTAGAAGTTCATAAAATTAACATGGTTTGGTAAGCTGTCTGGAAAATAAAACACAAGTGTAAAAATAGCCACTGGAATATTTGAAATAAGAAAAATCAATAAAAATCTAAGCTTACCCACAAGTAACTCAATAGGAAAACCACGCCACATTAACTCATTTAATTTTCCATTCAAATGTCTCAGCTCTAAAAAGAGCAATCTTCTTCCATCTTTTCAGGCCCACAATGTTTGAACACCTCAGCTGGTTCACACTGTTGCTATGCACAAACGGTAAAGGAGAGTGGGGATAAGCACCCATAAATGAAGTAACCACAAGACAAGTCAAAAATTAAAGGTAATGTTTACACAAGAATAATTTACTTCTCTCTAATCCACTCACTGTGTGCTCTGATTTCTTACAAAGAGGTAAAAGATGAGCCATAAGGGCCTGTTCTTTCTTTGGGCACGTCTCTGGAGAGAGCATCTGGGATCTGTCTGAGGGTAGATTTCCTAGTGGCTGTGCTAGCCAAGCAGGAAAGTCTCCGGACACCTCTGGACAACTGCAATCTTTTCAGTCATAACCCCTACAGGTACGAAGCTGAATACCTAGGTGTAGTCTTAGTCAAAATAGCCTTGATGAGGCATCCTATAGTCACTGGAAAGAGAGAACATAATTCAAATCATAGTTTTTTCAGTTAATCTTAGAGTTGCATATCCCCTTCAGTAGACTGTCAGATTAACTCACTTCTAAAATGTTTCAAAAAATGACTACCAAAAATGTTAACAGATTTACAGTTAGAGTTTTGATACAATGTCTTTGTCTCACTTCAGATTGTGTAATTTCTGCTAGTGTCAGGACCTGCAACTGTGCATCACTGGGGTTATAGAATTAGTAAAAACTGCTAAAATTCTCCAGGCCAACAAGGAAAAATCTTGGCATACTGAAAGAAAACAAGCAACTACAAAGTCCTCCATCTGCAGCACTTTTTATGGTTCATCATACAAACCAGTAATTGCAAAGTAAGGGAGTAATTCCTGAGTAAGGGAATTTTCATCCCGTAAGGTCAACGTCTCAAAGTTACAAACGTGTTAAGCAGTGCAAACTGGTCTGTACCTTTAGAAGCTGGAAAGGCTGCCAGCTGCAATAACTGAAAGGTAACACTTCACATCAAACACCCTGCAAACAGTATTTTCCATGGCAAAGCTGAACACTAGTCTTTAAGAAAGGGGTGAGCTCTCAGGCCTGGGGTTAAGCCAATCTCATCAGTAAAGCAGGGCTTTGAGACGTTGGCTGTCAACCACAAAATCCCACACACAGTTGTGTGACACTTCTCATCAAAATTCAGTGGCAGCTCCCTAAACACTGGAGATTCAGACTTATTGTAGGGGTGCCAGGAATCACACCACACTTTCCCCCATGATTATGACAACGTCTTGGCTTGTATTAGAAACAGTGTGGCCAGCAGGACTAGGGAAGTGAGCATCCTTCTGGACTTGGCACTGCTGAAACTGCACCTCAGATATTTGGTTCAGTTTTGGGCCCCTCACTACAAGAAAGACACTGAGGGCAATAAAGCTCGTGGAGAGTCTAGAAAGTCTTAGAAAGAGAGGCTGAGGGAACTGGGGTTGTTTATCCCGGAGAAAAGGAGGCTCAGGGAGGAGATTTTATCACTCTCTACAACCACCTGAAAGGAGCTGCAGTGAGGTGGGGGTCAGTTTGTTCTCCCATGTAATAAGTGATAGGCAAGAGGATACAGCACCAAGTTGTACCAGAGGAGGTTTAGGTTGGATATTAGAAAAAAATTCTTCACAGAAAAGGTTGTGAAGCACTGGAACAGGATGCCCAGGGGAGTAGTGGGGTCACAATCCCCAGAGGGATTTAAAAGACATGTAGATGTGTTGCTGAGTGACACATTTTAGTGGTGAATTGGCAGTGCGGAGTTAACAGTTGGACTTGATGATTTTGAAGGACTCTTTCAACCAAAATGATTCTATGATGCTGCTTTGTATATGGATATTAATCTGGTTAAGCCTTTGTAGATTTGGAATTTTGTGGAGCATAGAGGTATCCTAGGATTATAAAATCCAGTTTGCTGATTTCTGTTCACCTGCAAATTTAATCCTGTTACTGAACCGTGTTTAAAACTAGAAGCTGCAATAAGTAACATGGTAATTAAAGGAGATCTTCCTAAAGAAGTTAGTTGTTGGTACCAACTGGTTTTCTCTTCAGACAGATTAAATTCATAGGACAATAGACTCATATTGCAAGCCATGAAGAACATTTATTCCATGCTGTTAGAGGCTTCTTCCAACAGCATAGGACAGCATCAAACTCTTACTAAAAATCTCAGATTTCACAAAATGCCATGAAAAACAAACAAGAAAGATACAAAACATTGCCAATGTCTTTGGTCACAGCAACAGCATGGATTTTAACACAGAGAGATGATTCTGTTCCCTGTTTTGGTCCACTATTGATAATCCTAAGGACCCTGAGTCTTTTCCAATAGGTGTTGGATACACTAAGATCAGTGAGCACCTGAGTGAACAAGGAAAGACTTTAGAAGGTGCTCTCTGCATTTCAGGCATGAAGTGTAACAGACTTCAAGTATTTGTACTTTGCTATGTAAGTCTGTCTGTTTTCAGGGGTGTTACTCTGTGATAAAACCAAGACCAAGACATTGCCATAAGCACCACCTATGCTCCCTTTCTGTCCTCCTCTGACTTTTCAGCTTACAGGATGAAAAAAAAAAAGCCTTTAAAGTCAATAACTCATTACATTTAAAACTTCTCTGTAATGCAAGATCCTGTTATCAAAAATATCAACTATTTTTAGAGGCCTCATGTAGGCAACCGAAAAGTATTTAATTGGCATTTTATGAAATTAGACGTAAATGTGTTAAAAAGATCCTGCATCTAGCAAAGCACCAAGTGCAAAAGTTGTTTTTCCTTTAGCCTTTCTTTTTTTTTAACAATGCAAATTTTACACATAAATGAGTTTATGGAATGATAAGAAAAAAAAAGGAACTCTTTTTGGCTTCATAGGGGACTGACAGCTTTACTATGACTTCTGCAAACTAATATTATGAGTCAAACCCAAGTTTTTTCCACTGTTTTTGCTCCTAAAATATCACTTGACATTTACTGAAATTTGAAGAAATACTCTATTTTCCATATCCTCTCCTGAATGTCACTGAAAAAAGAAGTTCTGAAATAACTTCCTGTTCATTTCTATATAGAGATGCTCTTAAAGCTGTCATGGATGTTCCTTCATTTTCTTTGAAAGAAAGAGAATCAGATTGCCCTGATCCAGGTCAAAGACCAGGCACTGACATTTAACCAGTCAAGCATATCCTTAGTAGCCTGTAGTATTTTTCCCTGCTAACTGGCACACAAGACCAAACTTTTGTTTGAGCTAAGAATTATTAGATAAATCTGGTGAAAGAAGCAAACCCAACTTGGTGAACAAAATGAGGAAGACATCTTCAACCTGGTACAGTTCACGTTGGTAAGACCAAGCAGTTGCTGAGCAGAATCTGTGCAAACATCATGTTATCATGATGTGTTTGTGGCTTGTTTTCTCTAAGCACATAATCTTTAACACAGAATCCAAATATTGTGTTGCTTACAGGTGCAGAACTTTCACAGTATGAGTCTTTAGTGGAGCTTCCAAGGACTACCACCATAATAAATACTGCCCTCCAAAAGCTAAATGATCTCACGGAATCAACGGCTAATTAAAACCCCTAGAACTGCAATTGCAAATGACAGCTTGTAGTCCTTCCATCATTCCTCTATCTTAGCTCATCTCTATAAGCAAGATATACTACTTTTATCCCTCAAAATCCTAAATTGTGTGTATTAATAAAATATTTCAAAAAATATGATAGTCTGAGCTTTTTGGTGTGGTCAAGCCTGTTGTTTTTCCACGGTTATGAACAAGGAAAAAACCTAACCAGACCACTTAAGTATTTACCTAGGGGTTTCCTTCTTCTATCAAGTAATTGAAAAAACATAGATTATACCTGGATATGAGCCTAACGACAACCCAAAAATTAAGTCTTTAAAGATTGTGACTCTAAGTTTATGAAAGTGCTGACGATTGAAAAGCATCACATATTAGGAACACTTTTGTCACAGAACAGCTGCAGCATTTATAGTTCCAAAGTCCAAAATAGCCTAGACTAGTTTTTGCTCTACTCTCTGCAATGTCTATCAGAGGAAAGGAAAAGGGGGTGGGGGAAGCAGCAGTACTATGACATTCATAGGTGGTTAAATGAATGGAAAATATCACAAAAGAAACACTTCCAGGACTGGACCTTAAATTTCACTACCATTGCCTATTCAAGATTGTATGCAGTACTGCCTGTATATATATATATATATATCCTGTACATACTATTGAAAATTGCATTCAGATACTGCTCTGTCTTTTTTCCTCTCTAGCCAGAACCAGTGCAGATGGTGCTACTGGTACTATCAGATTAATTAAAATCACCCCGTTTTCATTCACAGTTTGTGTTCTGTATTGTTCTCCCATTTAGACTAAACTCCTTCTGCTTATTTGTTTTCAAGCACTACGCTTCATTTTTCAATGGCATACATCTGCTTTGCTCACTAGAATAAATATTTTACATGTACATTATGTAGATAAAGATTGTCACAGAAAAAAAGGCTGTCATGCAGTTTTCTGTATCTGGGTTGTAAATGGCACTGGACTACAAATCAGAGCCTTATGTGAAGCTGATTTCCCTGTTACTGTTCCCTGCAAGCAAGGGAAGCCTAAGAGGGTAGACTAAAAGGACATTAGGGGACAAGGTGCCAGCATCCTTGGCAGAAGATGCTGATTTCAGAGGGAGAGGAGTACATGTTAAGGAGACAGTTCAGTTTTAATGGTAATCACAATTTTTATGTTAAAATTTAGATACACTGACTTTCACTATTGAGTCTTACCTCCTTCAGACATTACCATTAATTGTTTCTCTCTTTTTTCTTATAAATAGGGCACCAGGTCTAGGACTTTATTATCTTCATACCTTGAGGAAAGAGGATGACTTGCATCAACTGCTATCAGAATCCCAGTTTAACACCCAGCTTTGCCAGTTAGGAATGCTGACCAGTGACTAGACCAGATACTTCAGCTTCTACAGCTGTTTTCAATAATGACCACATATAAATTGATTATACACCACGTTGGGTTTGCAAGGCAAGGTTTTTGGGCTATGAAGGTGGCTTCTGCGAAAAGCTGCTAGAAGCTTCCTTCAAGTCTGATAGATCCAATGCCATCCAGCTCCAAGACAGCCCCACCACTGACCAAGGCCAAGCCCATCATTGACAGTGGTAGTACCTTTGTGATAACATACTTAGGAAGTGGGAAGAAAAAAAAAAAAAGCACAATTGCAGCCAGAGAGAGGAATGAGAATATGTGAGAGAAACAACTGCAGACACCAAGGTCAGTGAAGAAGAAGGGGGAGGAGGTGCTCCATTTATTATTGGTAATAAATTAAATTAATTTTCCTCAAGTCTGTTTTGCCCATGACTGTAATTGGTGGATGATCTTTCCCTGTCCTTTTCTTGACCCACGAGCCTTTTGTCATATTTTCTCTCCCCTGTCCAGCAAAGGAGGGGGAGTGATAGAGTGGCTTTAGTGGGTACTTGGCATCCAGCCAGGGTCAACCCGGCACATACATTAAAAAATTTCCACCAACTGTCCTGTTTTGATAAGTGATTCAGGAAGGGTTTGGAAATGACGTGGCTGTGCAATCAGGAAGCTCTTGCAGTCTCTGCCATCCACTCTCAGACAGCTTCAGAAAGCACAGTTCATATTTTTAGGTAGAAATGCTGACCAAGTTGTCAGGTCTAGCTATGATTGAGCTGGACATAACCTCAGACTATCTTCAGTTTGCACAGCTTAGTGTATCCTATGAAGGTTCAGTCAACATGATAAAATACTCTGCTTAGTTCAAACATCGTAGTCATTAGCATGAGTGCTAAGCCATCATCTTTATTAGCCAATCCTAAAGGAAGTGAAGAAATATAACAGAAAACATTCATCACTACAAGAAATCAAAGTAACTAAGATTTTTGTGCTTCTGAATGTCATGGTAGTCAGAGAGAGCTTAGAGAGGTTTGTTTTTTGTTTGTTGGATTTTTTGTTTGTTTGTTTGTTTGTTTGTTTTTAAATAAAGTCTTGGCTATTACAATTGCCTACTGCAAAACCTAGTTGTCGTTAAATGCCAACACTCATAAGCTGAAGCGAGATAAGGCTTTGTCCTTGTGTTGCTAAAGTCATTGGGCTGAGTTTAGAGGGTTTTTTTTTTTTTTGTTTGGTGTTTTTTTTTTTTTTTTTTTTTGTTTGTTTGTTTGTTTGTTTGTTTTTTTAATAAAGTCTTGGCTATTATAATTGCCTACTGCAAAACCTAGTTGTTGTTAAATGCCAACACTCCTAAGCTGAAGCAAGATAAGGCTTTGTCCTTGTGTTGCTAAAGTCATTGGGCTCTTTGACGTTTTCTCTGGAAAGTCAGTTCTCCAACTCCACCTAGTGCAACAGAGCACCACCAAGGACAAACATA